>NC_090725.1:184453486-184458486 GCF_036898095.1 Palaemon carinicauda
ATGTACCTAATCACCTACCATCCTTTATCCCTTCTCGGAACAGGTGAACGGCATCGACGTGAGCGGACTGAGTCACTCGGACGCCGTGCAGGTGTTTCAGGAAGCACAGGAACCCATCATGGTGCAAGTGTTGAGGCGACCCCAGGACACCACCACCACCACTTCTGTAGCGTCCACCTCGACGACTTCCTCATCCACCACTTCAACCTCAACCTCAACCTCGACGGAGGGCGTCCATCACCCAGCAGGTGCTGCTGCTGCAGCGTCGACAAGTTCTCCTCCTACTCAGACTGACGTTTCTTTCTCCTCCTCGAAACACGAGCAGGAGGATGATAGGAAGGGTAGAGGAACCGAAAAGGATTTTACAGAAGGCGCAGAGGGAGTTGAGGACGGGTGCATGTGCAATGGAGTCACGACAGGCACACAAACAGAGGTCAGTCCCGACTATTTTGAACTTTCCTTCTATATAAAGATATCCTTTGTTTTGATATCGTTAGGTGATTTTAGCCCATGTTTGCATTTTAACTCGTACTTACAGATGGAGAGATGTTGTATTGATATTTTATCCGCTGTAAATACAGCGACCTTGGGCGTAGATGCTAATTCCTTGGAGAGGATTTGAGCGGCAATAATTCACACAAGCTCTGAAGCTTAAGGACGTAACTATAGGACGATTTTAGCTCTTGGATGGGAGAGAGAGAGAGAGAGAGAGAGAGAGAGAGAGAGAGAGAGAGAGAGAGAGAGAGAGAGAGAGACCGTCCGTTGCTCGACTCTACATCATCGGTGACTAGTCAAAGTTCAAGGCAGTTTGGTTTGTTGCTGTTCTTCCGTGTTCAGATATAGGAGATTTTTTTTTTCGCTTTTGTTACGTAAGGTTGATGTGTTTTGGGCTTTCCGGGTTAATACTGTTAAACCATTTGTGAGTTGTTTTCGTGTAGTATACTAATAATTATTATAACTATTGTTTATACGAGGGTATGTATATGGCACATAATTCTATATAGTTGCATATACAGACATACATGTATATGTATGTATAATTTCTTTTATATATATATATATATATATATATATATAAATATGTGTGTGTGTGTGTGTGTGTGTGTGTAAATTTTTATGTACTCTATAATCTCCATTGGGAAGGGTAGCGAGACCAAATGGATTTTTCATCAAGTCTTAGGAACAAGGTTCATATCAACACGCCTTTTTCTTGACCCCAGGAGATGCTGATACCCATTTATAGCTGGTTGAACTGTAAATTTGGAGTTGTCTACTTCTAACCGTGAGTTAACAACTGTACCAAATAAAGCACACGCTTACACACACACATACATATATATACAGTATATATTATTTATATATAATATATATATATATATATATATATATATATATATATATATATATATATATATATATATATATATATATATGGATATTGAGTGGGGATACCTTAACGTGGTGAAAGAATTTGCGTATCGCCATGATCAGCAAAACTGTACTAGTCAGGCCACCCATATTAGATTATTTTGTTATAAGTGATCACACAAAAATCTTCCACCATCACAAATCCGCACTGGCTACCGTGATGATGAAAACTGGTCAAACCCCAGACATGAATTGACTAGAAACGGCTGCATTTGTTGTTGCTGCATATATATATATATATATATATATATATATATATATATATATATATATATATATATATATATATATATATACAATAATCCCTTTTCTTCAATAGTGTCGAATTGGAAGGTAAGGCAAGACTATAATCATGACATCATTCGAACTTCTATTTGAATACAGTATGTAGTTGTGTACAATGCGGGTATGAGCGTGTACTCGTTTATAGTCATACGCATTTGTGAACGCGTTTATACAGTTCGTGTAGTGGGTCTCTTCTTATATATTAAAGCTGACCTGGTATTTTCAATTTTCTCCCATTTTTCTTAAACACTGAACGCAGAGTAGAATAAAGCACTCCGTTCAGTATTATGGAGCATTTAAATTCATTGAACACAAACCCAGCCGTGTTAAATGTTCAATCTTTTGTGACCGGAAGAATGTTGTGCAGAGTGCATTCTTCTCCATTTATTGATTCAGCTCCACCCTCTCCCCCTCATCTACTTGTTTACCCCCTTGTTTGTTCTTTGAGAGTTTCTTGCCATGTTCGGAGTTTTAGTTTTACGCCTAATATCTTCGATGGGAAATTACACTCGGGATTGGATTTCAGCACTTTCACGCCGTTATTGGGGCCCGGAGAGTGTCATGTCTAACGGCATTCTCACCGTGTGTATTTCTCTTTTTTATGTATGTATTTATGGTGTTCTCTCGTAAACCTACGCTCATGCGCATGCACACACACACGCACACACACATACACACACACACATATATATATATATATATATATATATATATATATATATATACATATGTGTGTGTGTGTATCATCATCACCATCTCCTCCTACGCCTATTGACGCAAAGGGCCTCGACTCTATCTTGAGCTTTTAATTCAATACTTCTCCATTCATCATCTCCTACTTCGAGCTTCATAGTCTTCAGCCATGTAGGCCTGGGTCTTCCAACTCTTCTAGTGCCTTGTGGAGCCCAGCTGAATGTTTGGTGAACTAATCTCTCTTGGAGAGTGCGAAGAGCATGCCCAAACCATCTCCATCTACCCCTCATCATGATCTCATCCACACACACACACACACATATATATATATATATATATATATATATATATATATATATATATGTGTGTGTGTGTGTGTGTGTTTGTGGTTGTTTGTTTATATGTCTCTGTGTGTACTGGTAAATCACTCAGTATGCTATATTTTTGTCAGTTCCAGGGCTGTGTAAATCTCTCTCTCTCTCTCTCTCTCTCTCTCTCTCTCTCTCTCTCTCTCTCTCTCTCAGTTATCTACATCATTAGGCTGACTTGAGGGAGCAGGAAAGGGGCAAGACTGGATGTCTTGGTATCTGCTTCAAAGGTCGACTAAATAAAAACACTTCAGTAACATACGTAATCTCTAGAGTCATCTGTTATGTTCACCTTTTAAGGACTCTCTCTCTCTCTCTCTCTCTCTCTCTCTCTCTCTCTCTCTCTCTCTCTCTCTCTCTCTCTCTCTGTATGTAAACATGTGCAGTATATATAATTTTAAGTGCCTGGGATCCACACTTCCGAGCGGGGTGGAGTGCTCCAAACAAGTCCAGATAAATCTCATGTTTCTCTATTGGATTATGTATCTAGCAGTTGCTCGACTGGATTACGCTCTGTGTTGGGAAGGGCAGAGAGCAAGCATCCTCTTCTAAAACATTTGATGAATGCCTCAAAGTAACCCATTGGTGCTTCTCTTTGCATATTTATTAAAAAAAGTACAGTTACGTTGAATCTGGTGATTACTGGGATGGGTGACCACCAAGCAAAGACAGATTCTGTAAACACATATAATATTTTAGTACTTGCTAAGCTACAACCCTTGTTGGAAATACAAGATGCTATTAGTGGGCCTCAACAGGGAAAATAGCCCAGTGAGGAAAAGAAACAAGGAAAAATAAAATATTTTAAGAACAGTAGCAATATTTAGATGAATATTTCCTATATAAACTATGAAAATTTAATCAAAACAACAGGAAGAGAAATGAGATAGAATAGTGCCCGAGTGTACTCTCAAGCAAAAGAACTCTAACCCAAGACAGTGGAAGACCATGAAACAGTGGTTTGGTATTGGAGTGTCCTTCTCCTATCCACTGTATATTTACATATATATATATATATATATATATATATATATATATATATATATATATATACATACAGTATATATATATATATATATATATATATATATATATACATACAGTATATATATATATATATATATATATATATATATATATATATATATACATACAGTATATATATGTGTGTATATATATTTATATATAAATATATATATATATATATATATACATACAGTATATATATATATATATATATATATATATATATATATATATATATATACACATACAGTATATATGTGTGTGTATATATATTTATATATATATAAATATATATGTATATATATATATATATATATACATATATAAATATATATGTACATTTATACACACATATACATACATACATACATCTGAGTAGTGATAAACTTGACGATGGGAACTTTTTCCGCAGACGCGAATGTATCATGTAGCCAAATTTCCCATAGACAACGTTCTTTTCCTAAGTATTGGTCGTAATAGGATTGGCTGGTGTCATTTTGATTCTTGGTGTGTGATCATGAGCTTCATGGGGTCACTGGCTTATTTTTAGACAGCTTAATGGGCTCTTTATCGCTTCTTGCAAACTTGGAATTGGAGATAGATGCTGATGTGGATTTGGCCTGTATTCTTTAAATTCGTGTTAACTATGTGAGATTCATTTCTAGTATTGGATTTGAAATTGGAAATTTGTACAAAGCGAATGGTTAACCTTAAAAATGTTTCGATATGTAAGATGAAAAGGCTGTTCTGGACAGTAAGTCAATTGGTAGATTTTCATTACTCTGGTGGTGGTAGGCACGGGCTTGTCTTGAGTGATTCTTTATTTTTATCCTCATATGTTAATGGAGTTGGGGAGTTTATTGTCTTACTATAATGCAGCATATTGCTGTCATATCACCTTATACATGATGGTCCAAACACTCATTTAATATAAATTAAGTTCTCATTCCTGATTAGGACTTCAGTCGAGGAGGGAGGGATAACCTATGTATTTGCAGATCATTGGTTAACAAAATCCCTTATGACAGTATATTTAAGAATAATTTTATACCAATCTATCAATTTAAAATTTGTTTCCACGGTTTATCTATTATAGTTTCATACTTAATCCATATTCATAGCTCACAGAGGAACATCAGACTTACTCGAGCACTAAATGGTTCTACTATTTTGAAATACAACGACGGTTCTCAATGTATC
>NC_090725.1:184465986-184475986 GCF_036898095.1 Palaemon carinicauda
GTGCGAGTGCAATGTCATTGCCCAGGTGTTAGCGGGAAGCTTTGGGCCGCTTTTTTGTCCCACGTGGAGGTCGATTCTCATGTGTTGTGTACCTCGTGTCGGGCTGTGTGTGTTCCCAGAACAATACGTGTGATAAGTGTGGGGTTGGAGCGATACCCAATGGGCCCAGATGGCCACGAAAAGGAGAAGAAGGCCATGAGGGACAAGTCGCCCACGCGGAAGGGTAGTGTTTCTTGTCCTTCGTCAGCCTTCCCTTCGCCAGGGAGGTCCATAGAGAAGGTTGTGGGAACATTACAGGCAGTAATGTCTAACTGTGAGTGCTTGCTGCAGAGTTGCG
This sequence comes from Palaemon carinicauda, assembly GCF_036898095.1. Classification (NCBI taxonomy): domain Eukaryota; kingdom Metazoa; phylum Arthropoda; class Malacostraca; order Decapoda; family Palaemonidae; genus Palaemon; species Palaemon carinicauda. The sequence goes on from NC_090725.1 coordinate 184,466,324, forward strand.
CGGCTCGTTCAGCGAATGACCCTTTTCCCCGCTCAGAGACTCCTCGTGGTAGCCATGTGGTTCGATCCGCTCTTCCGCTGATGGCATGGTTAGGGCAATCAGACCCTATAGGTCTTCAGAGCCGCCAACCCTCTTCCCGGTGCGGCCTTAGGGAATGCTATCCGCTGCCAGTGAATGGCTCCTCTGCCCTTCTGTGAGTAGAGGAGCCGCCCTCCGCTCTTGGGGCGATAGCATTATCCTCCGCTCAGCGGTGCTTCACACCTAATCTGACCTCATAGGAGCAAGAGGCCTTTTCAGGCACCCCCAGGATGCCGTCCAGGTCCCCACTAAGGGATTCTTTCCCTGGGTGGGGAAAGTCGGATCCGACTCTCCAGACCCCTTGAGAGGATCTTTACCCGTTGCACGGCGCCGCATACCCTCCCCCGGGTGCTGAGTGTCAGGGAGGAGCAGAGGACCACATGAAGGGCTGCCACCCTTCTAGTACTTGCTCTTACGACTCCAGGTCTTCGGACCTCTCCCTAGCGCCAAAGAGGAGCCGAAGAGAAGGGGAGTGGCACAGAACTCCCTCTGAAGGGAAATCTAACCTCCAGGATGCACAATCCCCGGACCCATGGCAGGGTGCCTCGAGTGGAAATCACATAGCCGGTGAGGGATCTTCTGAGATGGGGTCTCAAGACCACCAGGAGGACGAGGTGGTAGAGGAAGTGCTTTCCTTACAGAGGATGTTGGGATTAATAAGAAGACTCATCAATCTGCCCGAGCCCCCTCCGATGCAGGTTGGACCCCACAACACCGGCCTTGAACGCCAGTTTGGAGCCCCTAGGGAGGCAAGGCCCTCCCTGGTCCTTCCTTTCTCGCTGGACATCGGACAGCGGCTCAGGAGAATCACTGCAGCCACCAAGGAGCCGAAAGGGCCAAACCGGCCCCATGGCACACCGAAGCTTTTACTCTTTCCAGAGGTGAAAAGTAGGTGCTTCTACACTCCGGAGGGGACCTCCCAGGGACATCAACCTTCAGAAAAGAACTTGGCTGCCCTGAGCCCCCAGCTCCACGGAGGATAGACTGTCAGGCGGGGCCGTGGGTTTCACGGTCCAGGAGGCGATAGCCATGGAAGAGGCCGCATGTGCCGCTGGGGACATGGCTTCATAGTTGGACCTCTGGGCGACGGCACTAGTTTCCTTCGCCTTGGAAAATGATGGAAGGGGCAGCCCGGCGAGAGAGCAATTCATGGAGTTGGCGGTCTCGGTGTTGAGGGCCGTAGCCTTCTTGGCAGGCCAGTTATACACCGCATCATTGAACTGTGTCCTGCACAGGGGGGATGTCGTTCTCTATAGGTTGCCAAAGCAACTCTCAGACAAGGAGCTGAGGGCTCTTAGGGATGCCCCCATTGTCAGGGAGGATCTCTTCCCAGAGGGCATGGTGGAAGAGGCACTAGATAAGTGGAGGAAAGAGAGTCATGACGTGATGTTCCACAGGGCTTCCACATCTTCGTCAGCTTCGTTGTCACATCCCCTATGCTGGCCTCGTGAACATAGCAGGGCCAGGGCCCAGTTAGGTGGGCAACCTCCTATGTCTCCAGTCCAAGCTTTGTCCTCTTCCCGTAGGGCCCCTCTAATGCAGCCCCCCTCAGGAGGCCAGAAACCAGCCCTAGGAGGCAGTAAACTTAGAGCACCAGCCAACAGACAGGCAAGTAGCGGCCGCTTCCTCAAGAGAAAGTAGTGATCGAGGCCCCTCTCCCCTGGGCACTCCAAGGGTAGGGCGATGCCTCAATTCAAGGTGGAGAAATTGGTCAAAGGAAGGGGCAGATCAGTGGATGGTACAAGTGTTGAGGGACGGTTACCGTATCCCCTTCAAGGGCCTGATTCCTTTGAAATCGGGCCTCGAGGTCTCCTCTCTACAGCTCAAGGATGAAGGGGAGTTTCAGAACCTACTCATCAAAAGGGCCATCCAGGCGGTACCCCCCCCCCTCCCCCGACCAGCCGGGCTTTTTCAGCTGTCTGTTCCTGGTGGAGAAGGCCCTAGGTAGCTGGCGTTCAGTCGTAGATCTTTCGGCCTTCAACCATTTCGTCGCCAAGACCACGTTCAATATGGAAACGTCCAGGAAGGTCCTAGCAGCTATCAGGGAAGGGGACTTCATGCTATCCCTAGACCTCAAAGATGCATATATCTAGATCCCAGTGCACCCGTTCAACAGGAAGTTTCTCAGGTTTAAGTGGGGAAAAGTCTTCCAGTTTCCCACCCTCTGCTTTGGCCTGTCGACCGCACCTCAGGTCTTCACAAGAACCTTTTTCCTGGTCTCCCAGTGGGCTCACAAGAGAGGGATAAGACTGTTGATGTATCTCGGCGACTGGCTACTCCTCTCGGAGTCCAGGGAGCAGTTGTCAGAGCCAAAGGATAAGTTAGTGGCCTTCTGCACGGAACTGAGGGTGGCGTTCAACTGGGAGAAGTTGAAACCTTCCCCATCCATGGGGACAGTGTACCTGGGCATGGAAATATTCTCCGTGCAAGACAGGGCCTTCCCAACGAAGGAGAGGATCAGGAATCTGGAAAGAATGGCGAAGCCTTTCATCAGGGGGAAACCACCATTGTTAAAGGAGTGGCCACCTGGTGTCCCTGAAGAAACTCATGCCGAAGGGAAGGTTGATGCTACAACCAGCCCAGTGGGACCTGAAAGATATATAGGTCTTAGCAATTCAGTGTCCGTCATCAAAGCTTTCCCCATCCCAGCAACCAGTAAGGTGGTTTCATTACTGGTTTCTCCTCCAGAACTACTTCTGTTCACGGAAGCATCCAGGGAGGGATGGGGAGGCCAGCTACCGGACAGAATGGCTGAAGGCCGTTGGTCCTCGGAGGAGCAGACCCTCCACATAAACGAACTCGAGCTTGGGCACGAGTTTTTCCAGGGACACCAGGTGGCCTACCAGTTTCTGCCACTTCTTTAACGACGCTGGTATCCCCCTGATGAAAGGCTTTGCCATGCTTTCCAGATTCCTGATTACCGTGCCTGGATCTCTTTGCAACAAAACTGAACGTGAAGCTGCCATTCTTTTGTTCCCCAGTGCCGGACCAGCAGCAGCTCTGGTAGACACATTTCAACATCCGAGGGACGGCCTCGACGTGTACGCCTTCCCCCCATTTACCCCTCTGCGACAGACCTTTAACCAGATTCAGGGGGAGAAGCAGACAAAGATGACCCTCATAGCCCTGTGGCGGCCCAAAAAGGAGGGGTTCACAATGAGACCTGCTAAGACAACCTCACTTCCAGAAATTCCACAGAGGCTTCCAAAACCACTCCCTCCACGTGTGGAGATTATCCTCGAGAGCCCTATACCAGACGAGATCTGCAACCTTTGGCAAATGGTGTGACAAAGAGGGCATTCAGCACCTCAAGGCCTCAATCCCGGTAATAGTGGAATTCTTAGTACAGTAATCCCTCGCCATTTCACGGCCTCAGTGCATCACGGATTTTCAAAAATATTCATCAAAAATTAGAAAAAATGGTGCGAAAGTTATGCGGGCACTAACAGAAGGCAGGGAGTGTACATTAAAACATCAGGTATCAACACGGAGATGGCACGCAACTCAAAATCCACCTCTCTGATTCCCTGGCCATCTCGGCTCCAGAATCTCGCAAGCCGATTGGCCGAGCCGCCGAGACGCTTTACTCAGCAGCTCTCCCTGCCATGTGCCCTGCGAAGGGAAACCGCATTCATTGTTCTCTCTCGCTCGTGTTGCTTAGTCTTGCCGTGTGGACCTTTTAGCTGTTTTCTTGTGCTTTTTTAGTGCAAAATAGTGCTTGTGACGCCCTTGAAAATAGCTCCTAAATGTCCTCTACCCTCTACATCCTATAGTGATCTCAAGAAGAAGAGAAAAATGATGACAGTGAACGAGAAAGTGGAATTATTGGACATGCTTAAGGCAGGCAGTAGCTATACGTTTGTTGCCCACATTTACGAAGGGAATGAATTGACGGTTCGCTACATAAAAAAGATGAAATGAAAATCCGTAAAACTGCCTCAATAACGTTCTTCAAGGACACTAAGCACGTTGTGACTCCTCGTAATAAGACGATTGTGCAAAAGGAGAATGCATTATCAATGTGGATATCAGACTGTCAAGAAAAGAAGGTTAGTCTCGATACCAACTTGATTCAAACCAAAGCCAAAACCCTGTATGATAGCCTCGTTCCTGAAGGAAAATCGAACGAAGGCAACGAAGGTGATGATGACAACGAAGATGATCCTGCCCCCCGTGAAAAACATGGTTTTGTTGCTAGCAAGGGCAGGTGCGAGAAATTCCAGAGGAGGTTTGGCCTTCGCAGCGTTCCTTTGTATGGGGAGGCCGCCTCAGCAGACCAAGAGGCAGCTCTTTGTCATGTCGAGGACGAGTTCCCGGTATTAATTAAAGAAAGTGGCTATCTCCCAGAGCAGGTGTTCTATATAGATGAGACTGGCCTCTTCTGGAAGAGGATACCGTCCCGGACGTTCCTTTACAAGGACGAAGTAAAGACGCCAGGGTTCAAGGCCCACAAAGATCGCATCACTCTCCTCATGTGCGGGAATGCCGCGGGCTTCATGCTCAAGCCCAGCTTAATTTACAAGTCATAGAATCCTCGGACTTTGTAAAACAAAAACAAAGCCTTGTTGCCTTTGTAGTGGATGAGTACAGTAATAAAAAGGCATGGATAACCAAAGCCCTCACACTCGACTGGTTCGTGAACTGCTTTATCCCGCAGGTGAAGCTGTACCTCACGGTGAATGGGCTGCCCTTTAAGGTCCTCCTCTTGATGGACTGTGCAGTGGACATGCAACGGATCTCTTTTATGACGGGGGGCCAAGTGGAGTTCCTGCCCCCCAACACCACTTCCCTCATACAACCAATGATTCAGGGGGTCATTTGGGCCTTCAAGGCCCTCTACACAAGGTCCACGATAGAGTACTTCATCTCCTCCATCGACGAAAGCAACGAGGACTTCAGCCTCAAGAGATATTGGCAGGAATATAACATTGCAACGTGCCTGGCCAACATTCAGAAAGCTCTTAATCAGATGAAAGAGCAAACACGTAATGCAAGTTGAAGAAAATTGTAGCCAGACGTTGTTCATGACTATGAGGGATTTACGCCAGACGAAGTTCACCACTCTGCCTTAAATAAGGCTGTGAGGCTGGTACGGTTAGTAGCCAATGAAGGTTTCTCTGACATGACGATGGAAGACGTCAACAAACTGATCGACATATCTGTTTTGATGTTGTTACTGTTATTAGAATGATTTATTGTTAATTCGGTCTCCTCATTTATTTAATTCCTTATTTCCTTTCCTCACTGGGCTATTTTTCCCTGTTGGAGCCCTTGGCCTTATAGCATCTTGCTTTTCCACCTAGGGTTGTAGCTTGGCTAGTAATAATGATAATGATAATATATATATATATATATATATATATATATATATATATATATATATATATATATATATATATATATATATATATACACACACACATATATATATATATATATATATACATATATAATATATATATATATATATATATATATATATATATATATATATATATATATATATATAATCTCTTCCTATGCCTATTGACACAAAGGGCCTCGGTTAGATTTTGCCTGTCGTCTCTATCTTGAGTTTTTAATTCAATACTTCTCCTTTCATCATCTCCTACTCAGCCATGTAGGTCTAGGTTTCCAACTCTTCTAGTGCCTTGAGGAGCCCAGCTGAACGTTTGGTGGACTAATCTTTATGAGGAGTACGAAGAGCATGCCCAAACTATCTCCATCTACCCCTCACCATAAACTCACCCACATATGGCACTTGAGTAATCTCTCTTATAGTTTCATTTCTAATCTTGTCCTGTCATTCAACTCCCAATATCCTTCTGAGGGCTTTATTCTCAAATCTACTAAATCTATTGGAGATCGTTTCATTGTCATACTATGACTCATGTCCATAGAGTAACACCAATCTCACTAAGGTGATATATAGTCTGATTTTTACATGCAATTTCAGGCGATTAGATTTCCAAATTTTACTTAACTAGCCATTGTCTGATTTGCTTTTTTCAATCTTCCACTAAACTCAAATTCTAAAGACCCTGTATTTGAAATCATAGTTCCTAAATACTTAAATAATTCTATCTCATTAATCCTTTCTTCATCCAATGATATTTCATCTTCCATTGCATACTCTGTTCTCATCATCTCTGTCTTTCTTCTATTTATCTTCAGCCCAACCTCGTGTGATATTATATGCATTCTGGTAAGCAAGAATTGCAAATCTTGTGGTGTTCTGCTAACAAGAACAGCATCATCAGCATACTTTAGGTCTGTTGAATTCTTATCACCAATCCAGTCTAATCCTTCTCCACCATCTCCGACTGTTCTACACATTACAAAATCCATGAGGAGGATACACAACTAGGTGACAACACATTCCCTTGGAGTGCTCTGCTGTTCACTGGAAATTCGTTTGATAAAGTCCATTAGTTGTATCAAACTTTGCAAATGCTATGCTCATGAACAGACTTTATCAGATTTATATATTTAAGAGGAATTCCATAGTAACGCAGAAATCTCCACAAAATTGGCCGGTGCACACTATCAAAGGCTTTTTCATAGTACACAAATGCCATCAAAATGGGATTTCTATATTCTACGCATTACTGTATAACATGTCTCAAAAGGAAAATTTGGTCAGTGCAACTTCTAACTTTTCTAAATCCTGTTTGTTCATCTCTCAGCTTTTCATCGATCTTTCTCTCCAGTCTCTTTAGAATAAGCATACTATATATTTATATAATAACTGACGTAAGTGTTATGCCTCTGTAATTACTGCAGTCAGTCAAGTCTCCTTTTTTTTTTTTTTTGCCATTTTCACCAACACTCCTAACTTCCGTTCATCAGGTTTTGCCTCTTCATGCCTCATTCTACAAAATAATCTTGTAAGTAGTCTAGGAGTCACTTCATTTTCGGCCAGTATCATCTCGACAGTTATTCCATCGTATCCTGGGGCTTTCCGTCTCTTTAGTGTTTTGAGGATAGCTTCAAATTCAAACACACTGAATTCATTCATGGGCACATCGAGGTCTTCGTCAGCTTCAGTTATATCAATCAAATTATTCCCTTCATATCTCCTATTCATAACCTCACTGAAGTGTTCCATTCAATGTTGTCTTTCTTTATCTTCTATTTTTATAACAGACCCATCTCTCTTTTTGATGGGTATATGCTTCTTCTTCTTTGCCCCCATAGAGATTTCATTACTATTTCTATGGGCAATTCTCACACCATAGCCACTTCCTGAATTCATAGCTTTGTCATCCTCAACTGTTTCACTGTCTAAATATTCTCTCCAGTCATTCCTAGCTTTTCTTTTGACCTCACTATCAATACCAGAATACTTAGCTTGCTCTACCTTGTAATTTTCATTACTTCCTCGAAAACATTCAACAATCAATTTCTTTTTTTTTTTTTTGTCTCCTTTTTATAATATCCCAAGTATCATTGGAAATCCATGGCTTCTTCCTTGTAACAAATCGATTTCTACATTCAATTGCAAATGTTTCTCTGTGCTCTTCTTCTGAAAGTTTAGTTGTATCAAACCTATGTATTCTATCTACCTTTCTGTTGGGTGATCTATTTCTGTTGGGTGATTGCCACATGGTGAAGTCCATGTATACTTGTGGATCTTCTTGTGTTGAAAAAGAGTACCTCCAATGACAAGACTGTTTGCTGAACAGAAACTTATGAAATATGCTCAGTTTTCATTTGCAATTTCACCAAGACCCTCGACACCCATCACATTCTCTATCCCTTTATTATTCTTTTTAACTTTGTCATTGAAGTCGTTTTTTTTGCCACATTTATGTGTTTGGAAACACCCGGATATGCATAAAGGACACCCAAAGGAAGAAAACTAAGGGGGTCGTGAAAATTCCCTTGGGGGGGGGGAGGGTTTCACTTTCTGGCCCATGGCCTATTGGGATGAGAAATGGGATCTGGTCTCTTTGTGGGATGTTTTTTAGAATGCTGCTGGGTCTTATAGACTCAGATTTATGAAAGGAAGCTTTCTTTTTTTAAGGAAAGGCCTAAAACATTTCCTCCAGTTTTCCTGAAGTGACATGGCCATTGCCTTCGCATTGGCTTTGGCTTCGTCCACAAGGGCTTGGTGAAGAGCATTTTGCACAGTAGATCACTTTATTAAAATTCCTCAGCATTCCACTTTCTCCAGACCAAATTCAACCACACCTTACTAGAACTTTGCTCTTAAATTTTACACAATAACTTGACTACTGACGAAGTGGCTATGTTGGATTCCCCAAGGAAGCCCCGGCAGACACTAATTTGAACCTGCTGGGCACTAGATTCTGCAGTCCGAAAGTGGTCTGGGACTAAAGAGAAATGGTCCCCCAATCAATTGGTCTTATCCTGACTATCCCATTTCTTAGGAAGGAATACTTCATAAAACTTTCAGTTAAGTGAAACTTTCAAACTCTTTAGGGTATAGTGCCAAAAAGAGGCTACACTCTTCGGCAAGGTAAAATCACCTTTAAGCAGCAACTCCCTCATTGACACAAAAGCTATTTTTGCCATTTTGTCACTGTCATTCAGACTACCAAAGTATGATTAAGAAAAATTCGTTCAGGATTCAACTAACCTTAGGCCAGAAAATTTATGCAGTTACAATTAAATGTAAGAATATTCAACATGTTTCCCACTAGACAACCTCCAGTGAGGTTATTCTAGCCTAATCGCAGTTATACATGCCCCAAAGCTAACCTTCCTTTGTATTTCATAAATGAATGTAATAATTGGAACTCGGTCATGATATGAAGTTAACAAAATGATGCTGAGAATAAAATAAAAACTCACCTTTATCATTACGACAGTTATGAACTAAGAGACAAAAGGTCTATGCCAGTAAATTTGTAAACTGGATACATTTATAAAATTATAGGAAAAGTAACAAACTAACGTTTTGAGGGCAAGTAACAATGACCCCTACTCGAAAGAGAAAGACATGGGAGAAAGCTAACAACCCGACCAAGCCAGTCACCAACCAAATAATGAAAAAAAAGCAGTAACCAATCACCCAATTTAAAGTAAATTCACATTACACTAACTGAAGCTTTATATTCATTAATCTGCAAAAAGAAGAAAAATGCCTGAATTTGGGTACTTAATCGTGTATTGTTCATGAAGTCACTTGATGTGATAAATATTCTTATTCAGATGAGAGATAATAAATGGTAGTCGATGGTTTGTTGTGGCGGAGGGATGCTGTGATAACTGGGTAGATGGTTCCTTTCTAGGACTGGGAGGATAGTTCCTTTCTAGGGCTCCGTTAATGACGTCACTCATAGCTGACGATTTTCAGCTACTGAGGTGCTGTGCCAAATTTAAATGAGTCTAAACTTCCTGGTTGGTGCTTTAGGCATTGATACATTGACTCTAACACAATATTTCTTAGGTATTCATGTCATATTAGATTCCTTGCTTTAGCATTTCACAGAAAGGTCCTTGGAGACCACACAACACTTTAACCCCCCCCCCCCCCCCAAAAAGCGAATATAGTCCAGATATGCAGTTAAAGACCTATCTGCCCTCATCTGATCATTCAATGAAAAAGTTTTAGCCAGT
>NC_090725.1:184478486-184483486 GCF_036898095.1 Palaemon carinicauda
TTAGGTAGCCTACAACAAATTGGTTCCCTATGGATTGCAAAAGAAGCTGGGGGAAGGAAGAGATGATGGATTAACTAAGAAAATTCGCAGGTATTGACTAGCACAGAAAGACCATAAACAGACGCGAGTGGAAGAGTATGTCTGAGGCCTTTGTCATGCATTGGACTAGTTATGGCTGATGATATATATACATATATATATATATATATATATATATATATATATATATATATATGTATATATATATATATATATATATATATATATCTTTCTGAGTGGGGATACCTTAACGTGGTGAAAGGGTTTATAAATCGCCATGATGAGCAAAGCTGTACTAGTGAGGGCCACCAATACTAGGTTGGTTTTGCTGTGAGCGATCAAACTAAAGTCTCCCACCATCACTAATTAGCAATAGGCAGCGTGGTAATGAAATTGCCATACCTCAGACATGAATGAAGACATGTCTGATGCCTTTGTCCTTCAGTGGACTAGAAACCGCTGTATTTGTTGTTGTATATTCGCTGCTTAATAAATTTTGGTTATTTTCACTTTCAGAAAGAGGGTCTTGTTTATGTAACACTAAGTATTTGACTGCTCATGAGCTTTTAGTTTCTGTTTCTCATCTTTATTCATGATTAACTTCCATCTCTATATTTTCATAATTGGGGAATTCAAGCTCCCATGGATAAACAAGTAACATGTACTCTAGGCGGTAAAACCCGCTGGACCTGTAATGATGAGATAACCCCTAAGCAATCAATCAGTCAATCAGTCTGACAGTCAGTCAGTCATTCTTCATAGTCTTTAAGCCTCACGTGACATTCCATTTTCTTATCTTTGCTTATCATCTAATCTTTTTATTGTTATTTTTTAATTTCCGTAGATTTCTTGATATCTTGCCCATTATGATTTGCAAGTTGTAGAAATAGAAATGTCCCGGATAGTTTATCAGGAAAGTAAAGACGTTGTATAAAGATGACGAATTAAAGGTAATGGTATTTGGAGTCAACTTTTTTATTTGAAGGGGCATTTGTGTAAAACTGTAAATGTATATATGGAAGTGGTGTGGAAGTGGCCTGCCCATTTTGAATACGAATTGTACGCCTACTTGTTAATCGACCAGTGAGTTAGCTGTAATCTGTCAAAATATATAACAATTATTATTATTATTATTATTATTATTATTATTATTATTATTATAATACACCTGCTTGTTAGTCCACCATTGAGTTAACTGTAATGTCTAAATATATAACATTATTATTATTATTATTATTATTATTATTATTATTATTATTATTATTATTATTATTATTATAATACGCATGCTTGTTAGTCGACAATTGAGTAGCTGTAATCTGCCTAAATATAAATCAATATTATTATAATAATAATAATAATTATTATTATTATTATTATTATTATTATTATTATTATCATTATTATTATTATAATACACCTGCTTGTTAGTCGACCATTGAGTAGGTGTTATCTGTCTAAATATATAACATCTTTCAGTGATAAACGGTGGGGTCTCTACGAGGCAGTTCTTACCTGCCTTGGGTAAAATATACTGTATATGAGGAAATTTTAATTCTTAGCAAACATTTATTCAGTATTTTGAATATCCCCTCTTATTTCTCCTTATCTTAATTTGTTTTATTCTACATTCCAGCAGATCTCCCTGATGGGCGTGAAGAAATGGGAAGTGGCTGCCTCTGAGTGGATGGGCGGGATGGGCGGAGGCAGTGACTCGGATTCGGGAGATGGGGATTACGTCTTCCCTGGGGACCTCCCTCAGTCTCTGTCGCAATACCTTGAACACGAAATAGATATAGAGGTAAGTTCCCTTGTTACAGCTTCTCTTCAAACACACACACAACATATATATATATATATATATATATATATATATATATATATATATATATATATGTGTGTGTATGTATGTATGTGTGTATGTATATAGTTATATATAATATACATGTGTGTATGTATATAATTATATATAGTATACATGTGTGTATGTATACATATATACAGTATGTGTGTGTGTTTGTGTGTCTATATAGAGGAGTACATAGGAATGATTTTTTTTTTCATTTCCATATGGTCATTTGCATAGTGTTGGGTGTTGACCATCTCGTTTTCTTGTTATGCCATTTAAGCCTATGCTCATTTTATCATGATGGCGTGTTGAAACACCCTGTCAACCATTTTTTCCTTTATATCATACTCAAAGAATAGGGGCTATAGTCTCGGGAGTTACTCGGCTCTTCAATAGGAATTCGAATGGAGCCTACTGGAAACTGATATTTAATCTTCAGTAGACTTAATTCGAAGATACTATATTTATGTTGTACTTTAGGAAAAGAAATATTTATTTATATAAAGTCGTGGAGCAAGTTTTCTGGCTTGGACCACTGTATTGATAGTATTTGCCTTAATGTAAATGAATCTATAGATATATGAAATAAATCAAACTACCAAAGGCGTGCCCTGATCTGGCAGCATCCTTCTTTCCTTCCTTCCAGGTTTATACAAAACGATCAAAATAGAGAAACTACAATCCCTCAGATTTTATATCCCAGTGACAGTTACATAGCTGACAAGAATGTATTGGATTGTGTTGCTGCTGAGGTTTCGATAGAAGGCCATACTGAATCCACCTCATACATGCGGTTATAATGTCAATCTACCGTCGGAAATATGATCTCACTTCCTGTTTCTATGTTTTGAAATTTCATATGTATGCTAATCAATGCGGTGTATTGTCTGACTGACCTCATACGATTTGTTATAATATCTCAGGGACAGATTGTTATACAAGTGGTGCATCTCTCTCTCTCTCTCTCTCTCTCTCTCTCTCTCTCTCTCTCTCTCTCTCTCTCTCTCTCTCTCTCTCTCATAGGAAACCGGTAAAGACTTGTTGAACAGTGTTACAAGAAATCAAGAAAATTTAGTCAGTGTCCTGTAAACTAGGAAAGGAAATGCCTTGTTATTTAGTTATTGGTTCCACAACTCTCGTGTTATTACTACTTATTAAGAAATTTTATTTCATCCCTCTAGTTTATATTATACACAAATTCGTTTTAGACATCGTAATGTTTATGATCATAATTAAATGTTCCAAATATAAAATGTATCACTTTATATTTGAATTGTTATCAAAACTTGGACCTATATTAAAAGATTTTTTTAAATACCCTTAATAAATGATTAGAACAAAAATGTGACACCTTACGTTAATGTGACTAGTTATTTTCATGTACACATCGGTGCACGATATGCGCCAATCATTATGACACCAAGAAACGAAAGACCCTCCGAACTAGCCACAGCTAGGCCTGCCAACTCTCCCACAACATTAGCGATTGACTGAATAATGGGGAATTTTGTGGTTTAAATAATATTATGTAAATAGAAATACCCGAAGAGTCATGTTGACGCCACGTAAAATAATGTTTCTGTTACACAATTTTTTTAAATACTCTCGTTCGAACTGGTATTTTAAACGGGTGCACTTCAATATATGAAATTATATTGTTTTGCATGAATATGTTGAACATTGTAATTCTTTTTAATTCAAGTGGTGCTTCGTCAATAGGCTAACATAGGAGAATACAACAAAAGAATTAAATTAGTTACTAGAAAATCCTAAAACTGGCAAGATTTGGAAAGTTAATGAATTTGAGAGAGAGAGAGAGAGAGAGAGAGAGAGAGAGAGAGAGAGAGAGAGAGAGAGAGAGAGAGAGAGAGCGCTCGCATAAATACAGTAGACGCAATCATGATTTAAGTTTATGTGACTGTACACAGCTACCGGTTTACTAAATATTCATGGTTAAAGTAGCATTGGACAGATACCCTCTAATGACATATACGGAGCAATAGGGTGTGGATATGGTTTTGTAAGATTTGCAACATTTTTTACTTTTTTCATGCGGTTTCTTCTTCTTCTTCTTCTTCTTCTTCTTCTTCTTCATTTTTATTTATTTATATTTATTATTATTTATTTTTATTAATTTGTTACAACTGTTAAGTAATCACCATATTAGTTCATTGTAATTATTATTATTTACTTTGTTTGATAGTCATATTAATTTCTATAATGATAATAGAAATAATAAGAATGGGGAAGATTTGTTTTATTGTAACCATTAGGTTCTTGCTATTTTGTTTAGCGTTTTTTGGCAAAGTATGAATTTCATCATTGATATTTAGTTATGCTCTAAAGCCACCACCCAGCTTCTATGTAAGAGCACAAAGTGAACAGAGTTGAGTTCCTGTGCACCTGGGATTTGATATTTAGTTTTATTCTAAATTTGCTGAGTGGTATATTTTGAGTATGAAATAACAGAAGAATTAAGAAAATTATCCTAAGATAGAAATTATATCTGTACTGGTTCTTGATGTGATAAGAGCTGCACGTGTTTTTCCCGTCGTCTTTGAAACTAACGGCTATACAATTCCAGTCTTTGGGCACACAGACATACGTTTGTGTGTATATAACGTTTACATCTGGCAAATGTGCATCGTAACTGTCAAATAAATTAGTATTCTGAAAAAGACCATTATCCGACGGCCAAATAACTTTTGCACGGGTATAGGTAATATATAATATATATATATATATATATATATATATATATATATATATATATATATATATGTATATATATATATATATATATGTGTGTGTGTGTGTGTGTATGTATGTATATAATATATATAAACCTATATATATATATATATATATATATATCAAGTTGTTATTCTGAACGGGATGAATTTCCTTACATGTAAACCAACACTTCTTTACAGTTCGTTCAAGTTTTTTTTCTAATCTTTAATGAAAGCAACATCACATTCCATCGTTGAATTAGAAAAACGTCGACGCTTCTGTCTAATTAAATGAACAGTTTACCTTCCATGGGATTTAGCTATACCCTTTCCCAAGCTTAAACGAGACCTAATTGTTCCTAAATACAAATATGTTTAGA
>NC_090725.1:184493486-184495986 GCF_036898095.1 Palaemon carinicauda
TTACTACTTGAACTCCTTCGGAGCATAGCTGTTGGACGATTGTGTCTGCTAGCTTCGTGAATATCCTTGGGGCTGTGTTCAGTCCGAAGGGCATTGCTCTGAAGACAAACTTCGTTTGTAGTTTGAATCCTAGGTAGGAGGAGAAAGGGCAACTCATTGAAAGATGCGAGTAAGCACCTGCTAGGTCTATTGAGACTGTGTACGCCCCTTTTGGCAGAAGGGTCCTTATGTGTTGCAAAGTAAGTATCCGGAACTTGTTGTTCTCGATGAAGTTGTTGAGTGGAGACAAGTCTAGAATGACTCTGAGTTTGTCTGAGTCTTTCTTGGGAACACAAAACAGCCTTCCCTGGAACTTGATGGACTTCGCTTTCCTTATTACCTTCTTGTTTAAGAGGTCTAAGGTATATTCTTCCAACAAGGGGGTAGAGTGTTAGAAGAATTCTGGAAAATGGGGTGGAGTTCTGCTCCATTTCCACTTGAGTCCATTCATGATTATGCTGTGGGCCCAGGGATCAAAGGTCCAGCGATCCCGAAAGTGATGCAGTCTACCCCCTACTTGGAACCCCTCATTGCTTGGGGGGTCCTGCGAATTTGTTTCCGCGACCACGTCTCCTCAGCCCCGAGAGAAGTTACCTCCGGGAGAACTTCTCTTAGGGCCTTTTCCTTGCTGACTGGGGCGAAAGGAAATCGACTGCCTCTCAAAGTTAGGGTTAAACGCTGGTGACTGGGCTACCAGTTGTTGAGGGACCATCTGGAAAGTGGTCTGAGGCATCGTGGTCATAGTCATAGCAGGAAGTTGTGCAGGTCTGCGTGGTCTCCTTGCCTTTTTATTCTTGGGCTGGGGACCTCCGTCCGAGGAAGATTTCCTCTTCGAGTTCATGCCCCACTTTTGGAGAAGGTTCCTGTTCTCCGTGGCTGCTCTTGGACCAGTTCCTGTGGGAAAAAGTCTTTACCCAGATGCTTGAGGTAATCAGCTTCCATGGTTCGTGTCTGATGGTTACTGACGCCAAAACGAACTCTCTACAGGCTCTCCTCGCTCTGAGGAAACCATAAAGTCTTTCACAAGGGTACCCTTGTGAGACTTAGCCAGGAAGATGAACATTTCTGGGGCGTTATGTTGACCTGCACACATTTCCAGACAGTTCTGATGAGAAAGGGGGGCCGCAAGTCTCTCCTTTGACTCCTGTTCCTTCTTCAGAAGATGGTCTGGCAACTTCGGAAGGTTTTCATTGAACTGTTGGCCTGCTATCTTTAGATCCAACTTAGAGACGGAGAAGGTTAGGTGGATCCTTCCACTTCTCCTCGCAGGTAGGCAGTGCTAGAGAAAATGGTTTGCATTCCTCTAGGGGTGCGAAGGGTTTGCCCTCATCAACTGCCTTGACGGCAAAGTCTAGTGCTATCTCCGAAAAGGGGAAAGAGATTGAGGAAGGGGCAAGAAAGGTGGGATGTTTCTTACTCAGTGCTGAGACTTTGAAGTTGGTATACCCGGCTCCCTTCAAGGCTTTCAGGAGGATGGCGTGCGCCTTGCCATGTTAAAAAAAACAATGACCTCTTTGAGTACCGCTTTCTCTTGGGCAGCATTTTTATCCCGCAGTCTCACATAGCACTCTGGGTAGGCTGAAAAGTTAGGCCAGAACTCAAGGTATTCAATCAGCTTGGCCCCCAACTTCTCAAGAGACGAACAGTTTCCTATTCATCATGGGCATATGCTCCGCATACCTCCAGGGATTAGTTTCAAAGCAGTGAGGGAGACCCAACACTCTAAGGGGCTTCTTAGTGGTGCCCTTGGTGGATCCGGGGCGGTCCATCCTCTCTTGCAACAGTATCTGCTGCTGCTTGAGCGGTTCCCGCATCATCTCCTGTTCCCTTTGGAACAATTCCATCATCCGTTGAATCGATGTTAGGATCTCTTCACTTTTGTTGACCTGTGCAACCGGTTGTGGAGTTGGGGCCGTCACGGCAAACTGAGAGTCTTCAGTTGCCATTGATACGGATCCTTCTTCCTCCGCTTGTGGAGGTTGCACGTTTTCTTCAGGGCCACCTTGCAGTAGGTCCTGTTCAGTGTCAGTGGACACTTCTGACATTCTCTCTTGGTGGATGTCCATACCTTCCAGTGCCTTATTGGTGTCCGAGTCGAGCTTCAGTGGTATGAAGGGGGGCCAGACCTGTTCCTGGGGCACCACCGCACTCGTCAGAGCCTTGGGGAACAATAGGCACCTTAGGAAATCATTGGGTAGGTATGGTCCTGGACAGTTCTTCTGGAACCCTCTTACCCATTTGCAAAGGGTCTCCCTCGCTGTATCCCTAGTCTCTATGGTGACTAGGAGGGCTTCTCCGAAGCCATTGGCCAGCAGGGTTGGGCAGGTGTGGCAACCCTTCGGGTCCCAATACCTCAGGACTCCTGACACGATGCAGCAGGGGGCATGAGTCCTGCACTTTGTGTGACCACAAGTCTTTACCCTTGTGGTTGCAGAACAACACTGCGCACTTCTCCATCGGC
>NC_090725.1:184500986-184533486 GCF_036898095.1 Palaemon carinicauda
GTTATCGTGGTGCTTTCCAAACAGTGTTAATGCTGTATTTAATGTTTAATCATCTGCCTCTAAAGTAGTGTTGAGAATGGTAAATAATTTTGGTGTTCATTTAAGTAACTATATGAATTTGAATTTGTATGATTATCTTTTAATATGTAAAATATATCGATTGTTTACTTTTATATACAATATATTTATATAGATATCCATATTTGTAATTGTGCGGCAATTAATGGAGAATTCCAAGTACAATATCCCTCGTTATCGTTTTGTCATGTCATCATATGTCAGAAAAGACTTACCTATGCTGAAGGTGAACCCAGGTTCACTAATTCGCGTAAGCAAGGCCTCGTTGTAGGTTGTAGAGCAGAAAGGTTTCACGTATTCAACCTCGCAACAGTGTTCCTTTTCCTACTTGTCTTATGTATTCTGTTGGTTTTAGAATAGAATCTTTATTTGGAAAGAAAGATTTAAAATTATAACACTTCTCGTGAATCGGTTTACGTAGGTAAGTAATAAATTGTTATGCTGGATCAGCATACGCGGGCTCTTGCCGCTGGCAGCCCACGTGAGAGATAAGAGCTTTAAAGTGATACACATAAGTTTGCTTATGACGGACAACATGACGACGATTATTATATGGGTACATTACCTGCAACACGAGTAATGACTTTATTCGCAGAAGTCTAAGGGGACAGATCGCCGTAGTTCACTTAAATCCGGTCTGCTTCTGTCCTCTAAATGTTTATTTCTTCTGCTTGGGAACGCCAGGGAGTGTCTTTATAAAAATAGTTTCGAAAGATTGGTTTGTTATACTTACGTTTGAATTAAACAATACTTGGTTTTTATACTGACAAACTTGAGCTTCTGATATAGCTTATAGTAAAATTTTAAAGTATGCTGCCTTTAGCCTAAAGCAGCATTGAAAAGTGACAAAAACAGTCAAGGTATAAGAGACTTATATTCTATATATTATTATTATTTTGGTTAATGATAAAAATCAATTTCAGGAAATTGTGTTGGAACGAACTTCTCCAGAGGAGAAACTAGGTCTCACACTCTACTACAGCACGGCCCCAGCTCCTCCTCCAACACACATGGCCGACCAGGATGAAGGACTCGATGTAGCCGAAGATGAAGGTGTCTGTGGGGAGGATTATAAAGGCGTAGTGACGGAGGTACTCGTGTCTCAAATCGAACAAGGGACCGTCGCCAGCAGGGATGGAAGACTTAGGATAGGGGATCAAATTTTACAGGTGAGAGAGGACTCTTCTGAGTAGTGATGTTCTTCAAAGTCTTAGAATTTAAAGGGTAAATTGATTATGAAACGTGGTTCAATTTGGACTTTTTCATCTTACAAAGGATCTTGGATTTAATAAACGGAGGGATAGCAAGATTAAAGAAGATTCACGGAATATGGGAAGCAAGAATGGTAGCAGACAGCATGCAAATTGCAAAAGATTGGTAAGAAATTTGAGTTGCTTTTGGAAGTTTAGGTGGTAATGTATGAAAGGATCTGTGAAACAAGTTTCCTGTATAAAAGTGACTTATTGATTACGCATCAGAAAGAATTATATTGATCCTGTAAACAGTTTGTGTAGTATATCTGGTTAAAGAGGAATCATTGATAACATAAGAAATGTGGAGATCAACAGATGTGGTAAAAATGTTAGTCTACCATAGGTAAAAGGATGTACCGGTGTATTTGTAAGTACTTTGGTCATGCAAAAAGAAGGGAAGCCAATAACCGTGAAAAAATGTATGAAGTAGGAGAGAAAGGCCTAGCAAATATTAGTTAGATGGTGTGAAAGAGCTATTGGGAGTGAGGGACCTTGATAATCAGGATGTGGAATGTAAGGAGGAAAGGTATATTGAATGTAAAGAGTTGCTTTGATTTGGTGAAGTGACAAATGTTGAGTAAGTCTTAATGTAATCATGATTCAGCAGTTAAACAGTTAAGGCATGAATACCCCTGTGACTGGCTTTGTTCTTTGTACCATTCCTTGTTATAGGAAATTACATTATATATATATATATATATATATATATATATATATATATATATATATATATATATATATATATATACACAGTATTTATTTATGTGTGTATATATATGATGTATGTATATACATATACAGTAGTATATGTGTGTCTTTGTGAATCATCAAGGGTATGTCAGACCATTGCACATAGTTACTCTAGACTAGTCTAGAATTTAAGCCGCTTCAATTAATCCCATTTTATTGTACAGTATACACCGTTTATGAGTTATAAGGAATGGAGAGACACTCGAGGACTCAGTAATCATAAATATAAGCAAAATGAGTTGGAAACGTCATTATGGCACAGGACTCGATTAGTCTCATATTAGATGTGCCCTGTGAATCTCTTTAGCTATATAAGTAAAGTTAAAAAACCTTCCCAGACAATTGTTACAAACTTTTCAGATAACCTTCCAAGACAATTGTTACAGACTTTTCAGATTTATTGCTAACATGTGTGCATAAGAAAAGAGTATATTTTATCCTTTTAAGTTGAAAATTTACCTCTATGGGCATGACAAGATTAATGACAATTTTTAAGATGGGAATTTTTATCATTAGTGATTTTACTACTTTCTGTTGTTATTGTCGGTATTTTTAATTCTTGGTTTTTATTTGATTTTGCCTGGATTCTATTGAATACACTTGTAAGGCATTTATTAGTAATTCTTGTGGTTTATAGCTTCATAATGTAGACTAAAATGAAAGAAAATATTTTATAGTGTTTAGGACAAATTCAGATCCAGCCTTTAGTATACGGCAGTCAATGTGTGACCCTCAGCCATCTTTTGCCAGTTTCATTCTCTCTTAGAACTTGGATTATTTGATCACCAATCAATCTTTGGATTAGAACTTACTCCTAAAATTGATTGATGATACTGTTATATATGTATTAAGAATTAGTATGAGGGGTGAGTCTTATCAACCCTTCATAAATTTTGCAGATCAACGGTGTAGAACTGACGACGAAAGCTCAAACTGAAGAACTTTTTGCTGGCTGTGGTACAAAGGTTAGCCTTCTGGTCTCCCGGACACAGTATTATGTGAGTTCCAATAGAGTATTTCAACTCCCTAAAAGGGATTAGATGAATCTCTCTCTCTCTCTCTCTCTCTCTCTCTCTCTCTCTCTCTCTCTCTCTCTCTCTCTCTCTCTCTCTCAAATAGGCAGCTGCAACTACAGTATATGTACAAATATTTAAACTGTCATTCACTTTGGTAGATTATGCTATTCATCCAATTAGTTGGAAATATTTATTGTTCCGACACTCCTACAAAGCTTCTTCCATTCATTAGGGATTATCTTTCGGCAAAGCTGGAAGACTAGCCATTAAGACTTTCAAGTGAGGTGGCAACTACCAAACCAGCTATGTAAGGGGCTAGTGAGGGGTATTGGGGGTTGCCATCTACCCCTCTCACTCACACACCAGTGTATTCCAACAACTATTTCTTTTGACTTTGAGGAGAACAGACGTGTCCGCTTTCTGGTTTCTCAAAAGACTTTTGGCCATTGACTTTCAGATTCTTTTTTTTTTTAACACATCACTCTGATGTGTTGCAAGTTTAGCCATCACTGGGTGTTGCCAGGCTGCCTTCCAGAGACGTCTTGATGGAACTTCTGCAGCACGAGGCCCTGAGAAGACCTTTTCTGGCATCCTCTGAAGTGGAAGTCCTTTCGCCAGAGGGTGCTGAGATTGACGCCCTTGCTATCTGCGATACCCATGTCTTGCCTTCTCCTGCTCCTATTCCTGCTGAGATTTATGCTCTTGCTGTCTGCGAGGCCCGTCTCTCGCCTTCTCCTGCGTGCCGACGAGACCAGTGCGCCCGTTTGTCACTCCATCACTGACCTTCTGCTGACAAGGAGACCGCTGGCCTTTCTAGAATCTATTCGTCTTCCAAGGAACGTTGCACTTTGTGCTCGTTCCGACACACTCACCCTTGCCTTCTGTCAGGAAACAGTGCTCCATCTCGCAAGATCGGTGATCTTCTCACCATTCATATGCTCGTCATCACCACTCTTTTCGTGATCACTGCTATTCTCGTGCTTGTCACTCGTCATCTCATGATTATCACTGGCAGGCCCATAATCATCACTCTGCTGATCACCGCTTGCCTTCTCATCATTCGCCTGCTCCTGGACTCTCCACAACTGCACACTGGTCACCAGCTCGCGATTACTCTCCACTTATGATTGCTGCTCTCCAACACGTCTCTCCCCATCTTGCCCTTCGCCATCTCGGCTTTCTCCCAAACAGTCTCCTGCCAAACGATGCTCTTTGCCATGTTGCTCACCAGCACACTACTCTCTATATCGCTGCTCACCAACAATGGTATCCAGCTCCTGCTCTCTTGTTTTCCGCTCGCCAACGTGCCATTCGCCTGCTCGCCGATGGCCATTGCTTCGTTTGCCAATACATCGCTCGCCCAGCATGCGTCTCTCTCTCACCACACATAGCTTACCCACCACGCGTCGCTCGCCTGCTCATCGATCGCCAGAGGGTGCTCGTCACTCGCCAGTTTAACTGAATCCTTCCAGGAGGTCTATTAGACCTGACCACCATTCTCCCGCATGCTATTGCCGGGTGGCCACGCACGATCTTGATTCTTTCACTCGTGATTCTATTTCTTTCACGAGGGATCAGGGTCCTGCACCCTAGGAATCAAAGAAGGAGTCTTTATGACAGGTAGCAGCAGTTTCGGAACAACTTACTGCACGCTAGGCCCTGCCTGCAAGAGGCAAACGGCCTATTCCTTTCCCTGAAGGGTTCAGAGAATTTCCAAAATGGTTTGCTGGTGTCATCATCACTCCAGATCGCCAGGAAGGCCACGCAAGAGGATATTCAAATACCTGTTCGTATTGACCAAGGTAAGCGATCTTTTTCCCCTTGGTTCCTGGTACAGAGAGGCCGTTCCCCAAGGAAGTGATCTACACCCGTAGGCCTCCCAAATGACACTTCAAACCTGTCAACTGTGGGAAAACCAACTTTATGGTTTGAGACCCTGGTCAAGATCGTCAGACAAGCTGTTGTGGATACGACCCAGCAGGGACAGAAGTTCGTCCCCCCAGTACAACCTTCCAGGCAGAAACCAGCAGTTGCTTCGACACCCATGATTCCCTTTGTGAAAATGGTATCCTTTTCCTCCTCTTCTGCTTCCCCAGCTGTCCTTAGAGGAAGACCAGTTTCTTTCTGGGCCCCGTTCCCCCAGATGTTTGTCTCACCCATCAGGAGACCATGCAGAACAATGAGAGGAATGACCATCATCCAGCAGGACTTCTTCCACTTACAATTGATCCCAGTCATGACGACGAAGAAGAGGAGGAGAATAGCGAAACCAACTCCGGCCCTGGCTGATCTTCACCATCCTCGTTCAAGCCTATGCTTGAAATTCTCACAGGAGATTACCCTCATGCCTACATTCCGGCTTTCTCCTATAGGTGGAACTTGGATCCGTCTCCAGACCACCTGTGGAAGACGAGGAACCTCCTGCAAGATAGGTTCAGACCTCTGCGGTATGGCAGGACACTTCCAGACCTTCCGTACTGGAGGAATACCTGCCATCTCACAGAGAGCCCAAGGACACGTAGATGGTTCCCAAGAACTCCAAGGCACATGCTGCAGCTCTCCTGCAAGAGAGAGCTACAGGGTCTTCCACAGTGACGAGAACGTCACCATGCGACTTTCCCTCTGTTGATGACCTCGACCCACCCCAGGCTACTCTGTGTGATCGCTTGGAGGTGGATGATGACATGGACCTCGATGACGACTACCTCCCTAGGGTTGCTAGTCCTAAGTTCAGCTCGGAAACCGAGCATGAGGAGTCAGAATAGGCCTTCTGGCAAGTCCTAGTGTGCATGAGGGCCATAAATTGCTTGGCTAACCCAGAGGCAGCTACTCAGGAAGGCAAGGACACGACACTCATAAACCACCTAAGGCCTGTGCTGCCCTGCCCTGGTTGAAGGGGTTAACGGCAGCCAGAAAGTGTTTTCACAGAGTGCCAGCTTCTCTAGTTCTCTTCGAGCAGGCTCGCCCTTCAAACTATTCCTGCCTCCATTCATCCAGCAGAGGAAATACTATGAAGTCTCAGACGGTCCGCTTCCAACTTTGCCTCTTGACTCCTCCGTAGAGGCTCTCTCGAGGGGAGTCCCATTCGAGAGGCTTTCTGGTCTCTCAGCCTCCTTTTCGGCATCTGAGATCCTGAACATGGAGGAGGTTGCGAAGTATGCCATGCAGGCTATGACGTGACTTGGTCTGTGGTTGGGATCAGTGGGCCACCTTGTTTGAACTGAGGATTGATCTAAGGCTATGACAAGGAAGTCTATGGAGGCCTTTCTTTTGTCAGGTACTCGCTCCATAGAATTCCTCGCTCACCAGTTGGTTAACCTGTGGCCAAATGCAATTCTAAGGTGGTGAAATTCTGTAATTGAAAGGTTCCACAGACAGGTTCCAAGGCTGAGATCACAAAGCTCAGAAACTCCACCCTTGACAGCTTAGCGCTGTTTAACCCTGGATAGGTACGCTCCTCGGACACCCCTTTAAGGGTATACTCGGACGCGCACGACCCCGACGCCAAAAAAAATTCTTGAAAAATCAGTTTTTGCAGTAACCTCCTTTTTTCTTTTGCCAAAAAAAACTTCAATGAATGCTTAAAACAACTGTAAAGATAAATACTACTCATCTGCAGTAAAACTATTTATTATAAATATTTTAAAAAATTAAGTAGAAAAAAAAAGACATAAAAATTCATAAAAAAAAATTTATACATATATACACAAATCCTTTTAGAAATTGATTCTTGAATGTTTAGGACACATCTTGATGTATTTTGGATGAAGTCAGACCAATGGAGGTGAAGATCTGAAATGAGAAAAAAAGGGTAACTTTTTTTGGCCAAAAATAATTTGTCCAAATTTCATGAATTTTTTTGGGTACCCGAATGAAATAGGAAGTGGCTTATTTTTTTAGGGAATAAACATATGTTATCCTAAAATAGAAATATGTAAAATAATCTTCATTATTTTGTAAATTACATTTATATCAGGGGCCATATTTAAAGGTAATTTTTTGAGTACTTAGAAATTTCGTAAAAAAATACATATATTTAATATATAATATGATATTTATGCAGGTAAAAATATAGCAAAATATCACAAATTCTATAGGGAACAAGAATATATATAGATAGGGCAACTCACGCTTCGGATGTCCACAAAATGGCCGCCAACCACACTGACTCAGACTCCCTAATCTGCCACTTGAAATGTAGGAAGGGTATGTCAATTTCAAGGTGTTATTTACTAATCTAATTATTCTTGGATATGCATAAAAATTGTATGGTGGGTTGCTGGATAATTGTCGATTATTTTGCGACTATAAAATTGAAATTCTGACCCAAAAAAAATTTTTTGAAGGGAAATAAAATCGAAAAAAAAAAAAATGTAAAACAATATAATATTTTAGCTAAAAAAATTTGATGATATTCAATCAAAAAAGAAGTAAACAAAATTTTCCGACAAATAAACATCTAGATGAATCATTACTCTGTGATAGTTCCTTAGTACGTAGTAGTTTTGAAAGAAATGGGAAAAAGCGAAAAAATGGCAATCACAGGAAAATCGAACACACACCTATATATACGCCATATCTGGCTAAAAAAAAAGATAGGCATGGGTAGCCAGATCATCTAGAAACACTTTCCAACACTATAAAATTATAAGTTTTACGACACTACTTACCAATTCCTTACGGTAACATGACTAAGCAAAAAAATGCAAAACAAATAAAAAGGGGCACTCGCGGAAAAATGGCCATTCTAATATACAGCATTTCAGAAAAAAAAAATTTCAGCCACGTGCTAGGCAAACCATCAAGGCACATTTTCCGACAAATAAACATATAAATGAATCATTACTCTGTGATAGTTCCTTAGTACGTAGTAATTATGAAAGAAATGGGAAAAAACTAAAAAATGGCAATCACCGGAAAATCGAACACATACCTATATATACGCCATATCTGGCTAAAAAAAAAGATAGGCATGGGTAGCCAGATGATCTAGAAACACTTTCCAACACTATAAAAATATTAGTTTTGCGACACTTCTTGCCAATTCCTTACGGTAACATGACTAAGTAAAAAAATGCAAAACAAATAAAAAAGGGCACTCGCGGAAAAATGGCCAACATTTTATTATACGCATTTCAGAAAAAAAAATTTCAGCCACGTGCTAGGCAAACCATCAAGGCACATTTTCCGACAAATAAACATCTAAATGAATCATTACTCTGTGATAGTTCCTTAGTACGTAGTAATTTTGAAAGAAATGGGAAAAAACGAAAAAATGGCAATCACAGGAAAATCGAACACATACCTATATATACGCTATATCTGGCTAAAAAAAAGATAGGCATGGGTAGCCAGATCATCTAAAAACACTTTCCAACACTATAGAAATATAAGTTTGGCGACACTACTTGCCAATTCCTTACGGTAACATGACTAAGCAAAAAAATGCAAAACAAATAAAAAGGGGCACTCGCGGAAAAATGCCCAACATTCTAATATACGGCATCTCAGATAAAAAAAAAGACATGCACGTGTTAGCCCAACCATCAAGGCACACTTTCTAACACATAAACATGAAAAAAAAATCAATAATATACGGCAATTCCTTACTACGTAGTAAATTTTTACAAATATTGAAAAAAACAGAAATTGGCAACCGCAGTTAAATACCCAATATACCAATAACTACGTCGTATCTGACAAAAACAAAGTCACGCATGGGTAGCCAGATCATCTAGACACACTTTCCAACACTAAAAAAGCAAAAGTTTTACGACACTATTTGGCAATATCTTACGGAAAAATGACTTGGCAAAAAAATGAAAAAAAATGAAAAAGGGGCACTCGCGGTAAAATGGTCCTCGTGGTGATGAACGACATTTTAACTAAAAAAAAAATCATGCACATGGTAGCCAAACAATCCACCAAGACTTTCCACAACTGATAACCTATACAAGTTGCACCATTCTACGACAATTTCATAATACGTAATAACTTTGATAATTATGCAAATTACCTTAGAAGGGTAAACTCGGTCGCGCTCGACCCCGACGCGTCTCAGAAATCGGGGAAGGAGTACAGCTACAGCAATGCACATCTGGACACTACTAGAGCGTATAGGCGAGACACCTACTGCAGGTCGATCACCCACAAATTCAGTCACGGGGGTGAGTCACGTAAGGAAAACCTCTTTTTTTTTGACGCTCGGGGTCGCGGACGACCCACCGTACCGTTCCAGGGTTAAGCCGGAAGAGGTCGAAAGGGTGGCTGAGCAATAGAGGAAGTCCACAAAGGACTCCCTTCTCCATAGGACCTTAGCATCCTACCAGGAAACAGCCGCAGACCACCAAACCCTCGACCAGCAGAACGGCAGGGTCCTTAAAGAAGTTATCCAAACAACCCTTTTTTGCCAAAGATCCAAATGGCTCCAAATCTTCTAGAGGAGGTAAAAGTGTTAGAAGAGGTGACCACTGGTGGGGGGGATGCCTGCAATGCCACTGACAAAGGTGGCTGCAGCATGGAGCCGATCCTTGGACAATCTCCGTGATTAGTTCAAGGTATCGCGTCCTGTTCACTCAATTTCTCCCTCCACTGACTCGGGATCCAGTTCCATCGAGCTCCTATGCGAAGGGATACACAAAGGATCAGGCTCTTCGAGCCGAAATCCAGACCATGTTGGAGAAAGGTGCTCTCCGAAAGGTTCCCGATGGCTCTCTAGGCTTCATCAGTTGACTCTTGTGAAAAAGGTGTCTGGAGGCTGGAGACCAGTCATCAATCTTTTCTTCATAGCTAAGTTTGTCCTTCAGACTACATTCAGGGTGGAGAGGGCAGACACGGTCATACAAGCGATAAGACCACAGGACTTCATGCGCACATTGGATCTCAAGGACACATACTTCCAGATCCCAGTTCATATGTCTTTAAGGAAATATCTCCTGATAATACATGAGAACAGGCAATACCAGTTCAAGGTACTGTGTTTCAGTCTTTCCACAACACCCCAGGTCTTCGTAAGGGTGTTCTCCCATGTGTCATCTTGAGCTCACAAAATCGGCATTCATCTTTTAAGATACCTCGACGATTGGCTGATCATAGCAGACACCGTGGTGACCCTTCTTCAACACGGAGACAGACGAGACAGACTGCACGAGTTTTGTCAGGATCTGGGGATCGTGATAAATCCCTGCTCCCCTCTTAGAGACTGGTATGCCTGGGTATGATTATAGACACCAAACTACAAAGAATATTTCCATCAGGTGAAAGAGTACACAGGCTGAGGGAGGTAGCAAGCCTCTTCCTCATACAAGAAGAGTTTCCAACCCAACAGTGGTTGTCTCCTAGATCACCTACCATCCATGGTCTGTCTAGTACACGACGGTCGCCTCAGAATTTGTTCCCTTCATCGGCATCTGAAATCCAGGTGGGGTCAGCAAACCGGCTCTGCAGATATGTTAGCCTCCATGGGACTAGAGCAGCTAGTGGATCTGCAGTGGTGGGTGACAGACAAGAACCTCCACAAAGGGACAGACCTTCTTGTCCCTCCACCAGAATTGATGCTTTACATAGATGCACTACACTGCCTCAGGGCTATGGTCCAAGTCCGAAAGATACCAGCTCATAAGCCTCTTGGAGATGAAGGTAGCCTTCCTAGCTCTCCAGCAGTTCCTGAAAAGTCACTCTGTGGTGCTAATGAGCGACGACACCACAGTAGTGGCCTACGTAAATAAACAAAGTGATACATTTTTGCAGCCCATAAACCATCTAGCAATGGAGATGTTAAGATGGACAGTAGACAATTTGGTGTCCCTATCAGCTTGCTTCATACCAAGCAAGAGGAATGTGCCCGTGGACAATCTGAGTAGAGCGACTCAGATAATGGGCTCCGAATGATCTTTGAATCATCTGGTAGCCAACAAAGTCCAGACTTTGTGGGGTTCCCCAACTGTGGATCTGTTCGTGACGTAACTGAACTTCAGGGTCCTGCTCTACTGTTTCCCAGTCCCGGACCCTCAGGCTTTCTGTCAAGATGCATTCCTACAACGGTGGGACAACATCGACATGTACGCCTTTCCCCTGTTCTGTCTGATGCGAAAGGTGCTCAACAAGACCAGACCATCCAACAACCTATTCATGACGCTCATAGCTCTGCTATTGCACCATGTAGAGTAGTTCCCAGACCTTCTGCAGCTCCTAATAGGCCTCCCAAGAGAACTCCCTCCACAACAAGATCTACTCAGACACCAAGCGTGAACATCTACCACTGCCTGAAGACTGTCCAGCTTCTCCTTTCACAGAGAGGCTTTTCGCAATGGATTGTGTGAAGGATGTCTGGATACCTATGAAGATCCTTGGCATCAGTCTACTAGGCTAAGTGACTGTCTTCTGTTTGTTACGTCAGTACATAAAAACCATTCGCTATTTATAAGCAATAAAGACAATCTGTGAGATTCTAGCGAGGGATAACCACCCCAACCGCTAATTAGCAGGAGGGGGTTAGCCAGCTACCCGCTCACAAACCTGGGCTGAGCACCCACATTGCTTTCTGGCTAGATAGAGGACAGACGTTACTGCGTTGCCGCTCTCACCCGCCGTTAAAACTTGCCATTTGAATTTTTTGCAGTTAATTCTGTTTTTCTTATTCTTAAACTTATGTTTTCGTTTTATATGAAAACACTCGTAATGTTTTCATATATATTTAAGTTTTTATTACAGTTGCTGTTTGTGTGACAGCGTAGTGCGGACTTGGCCTCCGCCGTGGAGGGGGGGGGGAATAATTGTGTTGATACTTCTCCCTTACTATGCCATTTTCCCTCTTTACGTGGATGACCGGCAGATCCTCTGCAGGGGAACACCTTTCCTGTTCTCGAGTTAGGTGATACTCAATGATTTCTTCAGTCATTAAAATGAAATAACAACTGTTTGTAATTTAACTTTTTCAGCTCTTGACTTCGCACTTCTCCTTTTGGCGATGGGCTAACGGCCTTTCTTAGCCGGCAGAAAAAGTGTATAGTTGTTATGTTGTCTGATCCCCCTTGGGGAACCCCTTTCCCACTGGAGGGTTGAGTTTTCTCCTGAGTAGTTTAGTTTTGTCTGCGGATTAATAATTTGTAATCCTTTTTTTTTTCTTTTACAGTACTTTTGCTGCTGCTCTCCTCACGACGATGCCGGCCGGCAAAGAGAGTGTGCAGTCTTTATTATGTTTCTGTTGTCTTGGGGGACACCCTTCCCATCCGCGGGTTAGGTGATCCTCCCGTGAGACTTTCTGTCCTAATTTTTGTATTTCCTCGGATAGCGATGCTGTTCTTCTTCATTTGGCTAAGTCAGCCGACATAAAAGAGCAGAATCTTTTGTTCTTGTGGAATCTGCTGTACCTTCCCCATAACAGCACTGCGCTGAAGGGAGCTCCCTACCTGTGGCAGCTGGTTACAACCTTTTTCTTACGAGGACACAGTCCCTGCTGATAGTGGTACAGTCTCGGTTTTACTCTTCTGCTACTCCTTCATTCCTTATGCTCAAGTGTAGGAAAAATGGCAGTGGCATACTGGGTTCCTTCGGATGTTCTAATTGGGGGATCCCTAAGGGGTGAACCAAGAAACTAGCCTTGGCCATGTTTCTCAGGTTGCGCTCGATGCCAACCTTCAACTTGAACAAGGCTTGCTGATGGGAAGCAGAGAGCACTGCCAGGAGGTACGCCTCAAGGGGTTGGACAACTTTTCTTTCCAAGGCCGAGGCCTAGTTAACCACTTTGGGTGTTGAGTTGCTCTCCCTTTCGAGGGAGAGCTTCTTTTTATCAGCTGTTTAGCAACCTTTCCGCTTCCAGGGCTTTCGGGTCTTCGTTATGCTGAGCCTTTGGGCTCTCGTGACTGTGTTTTCAGGCTCTTGTGAGCCTGAGTTTTCGGGCTCTTGTCGCGTGGAACCTTCCGACTCTCTTAACCCTTGTTACGCCGAGCCTTCGGGCTGTCATGACCCTTGTTACTTTGAGCCTTCGGGCTCTCGTGACTCTTATTACGCAGAGCCTTCGAGCTCTTGTGACCCTCATTACGATTAGCCTTCGGGCTCTTGTAACTGAGCCTTCGGGCTCTCGTTGCGCTGAGCCATCGGACTCTTGTGACCCTGGACCTCTGGGTCCACGTTATGCAGAGGGTTCTCATGACATAGAGGCTTTAGGTTCTCTTCGAGCTGAGCCTTATGGCTATTGCCACGAACACTGCTTCTACCAATTGCTTTTGTCAGTCGAATGCGGTCCAAATTCTCATTAGACACCGAGCTTCATGGAAGATAATCCTTCGTTCGGAGTTATTTTTTTCCACAGGCTTTGTTTTATGACGGAATGGAGAAGTCTTTGGCGCAAACATACAATAGGCTTGTGAGACATATCCTTACAGGGTTATTATCTCAAGCCTTTAGTCCCAAGGGAACAGTGTTAGATTATGTTTACAGATGATAGCAACAAACGTTATCAGCTTCTCATTACGTTCACGAACGTTAAAAGCCCTGCCCACAAGGTAGCTAGACAAACTTTTTCAGCAAGCCCCGCCCACAAGGCAAGTAGGTAACCCAATGGAGGTATGATTGCTACAATAGCTGTATGTTTTTTTTTTGTGGGCACATGCGCTCACATCTTAAAAATGCTACAGCTACTCAACGATCAAATTCCTTGGTGAAGAATGTTGCAATTTGTCGCACATACATCATTCCTGCAAGTGGGCTCAGACTCGTTTTCAAACGTTTACCCAGAGGCAAAGAATAACCATGCATGAGCACAGACAGACTTGCACATATGCATGCAAGCGATCTTTTTGCCGACAGGAGCTATAGACTATCTTACAATTAGAACTTCGTTCTAATAAATTATAAGTGTTGATGGCTATATCCCTTACAGGAAACAAGGCTATACATTACTCTCCTACCTTCCCTTAACCAGACATACTGCATATGCAGTCTGCCTTCATTGGCATTTCCTTCCTATCTTTTAGATCAGAGGTCTTAGTTTTTTAAATATAGTATGGTGGAATGTCACAAGAACAAACCCCACACCCTTGAATCACTCTTAACTGACAAATGTCTCCTCAGCACAAACTTTGCCCTTACAATATCAACTGGACTCTTAGACAGAAGGAAAATAAAAACAATCCATAACCTTAATACTATATTCCTTAAATCTAAAATACACAACACAAAAACCCATCCACAATCAAATAAAGCCCTCAAAATCAATAACAAAGCTTAAAACTAAACACTAACAAAACTTAATCTTAAATTCACCACAACCCTAACTTCAAAACACAAAGACATATATATTTTGTGTGTTCACTAACACTTTCGCAATATAACAAAAAAAAAACACTTGAGTAATCATTCACTAAGCCAACTGTCTTTTTGGGCTCAGCCATATCGTCCTAATGGAAGGTTCCTTTAGGCAGCTTTCTAAGGGATATTTGGCTACAGTGATACTCCCAGAGAACTGACCACAGGTCTCCAGAATTCTAACTCCTGCCGCGAGTATCCTTAAGATAACTCTTAAGGATATTGCATAATATCAGGGGACGTATTTCTTGATTCGACACATGGCAATCTTGACCCCGAATAGAGTTTTCGCTCTGAGGGGGAAGAGCGGCAAATTTGAAGGGGAGCTATTATCAAGGTTACCCAGTGGATCCCCTCCCTGTACCACCCTGGCGAACTATTCCTTTTGTAGTAGCGAATTAAGCACGGTGTATCTCCCTATTGCTCTCGGTTTTGTTACTATTTCAAGGATTATTACCATGCATTCTCCAGCATCTTCATCCTCTGGAAAGTTGAGTATTTAATCTTTCCTGTGTATAATTTTTAGCTCACTTCTCACAGTTGAATTGGCATAATTTAAGTGTGTTAAGAGGAGCACAGTCAACCCCGAAGGCCGCCCTTTTCAGACCGCTGTCGCATGTCATAATGCAAATATTTAGTTAGTAGTGCGACGCTCCCGGTATTTAACTATAAAGAAACTTTTTTAGCTAGTTAGGCAAAATTATACTAGTGAAGGTTGCATATATATATTTCCTCTTGTAATATATAACGTTACTTTTGTATGCCTAACCCGTTTTGTATATGTTAGTAATGTAAATCCCATTGTTTAACCTCTTGTATCGATCATATTAATTCGGTTGGGGATATATATCCCCTAGAATTTATTGACATAATTCGATATGTTTCTCTTTTAGAGAAAAGAGGATAAACCCTTCCTCCCCCCTGAGCGCCGCCATCCCAAGCGGCAACCCTATGTTTCTTCATCGCCACCGAGTAGTTAACTCCGGCTTGACTTGGATAGTTTTACCATCGATCTTCTTTGCCGCCGAGTATCCCAGCTTCGAGGTATGACGGTAACTCATCGTGAATTGTCTTGTAGCCGACGCTGTCGGCATGGGAAGTTATGCTTCCTTAGTTTACAACCGAAAGTAGGCGGCATACCTGCCACCACCTTTCTCCCTTGTGGACTATAAGACATGTCTTATAGCCGACAATGTCACCGACAGGGGAATACTTATTCCTCTGCCGACCACGACGGTGTCGGCACAAGAAGCCATGCTTCCTTAGTTTACAGCCGAAAGTAGGCGGCATGCCTACCGCCGCCTTTCTCCCCTGCAAACTATAAGACCCTTTTCCCTCCCCCCTCTGTCCTTTAGTGTCGGCCTAGCCGTCACAACATTCTTTTGGCCGGTATTCTACAATCATTCTGGCTTGCTGGGTTGACTAGTTGCCAGCCGGGACCCTACCAGCGGCGGTTACGTTGCCGCCTCGGCCAAATCCCCCTTATATCCTTCCTCCACCGAAAACGAATACCCTGGGGGGAAGACTGAGCTGGCCCTGATGGCTGCTGGTGGGAAACCCTATATACTGTTGAGAATTCTTCAGTCCTCTCTTGGACTGCCATCCACAGACCTCGCAACCGCCAGTACAGCCGGCGGCAAAAGTTGTGGCTGGATGGAAGCAAGAATCAGATGCATTCCTCTCCTTCCATTAGAATCCTCATTCTGGCAAGGATACAGTAGGCAGCAGTAGCCCTCCTACACTTCCATTTATTGTGCTAAATCATAATAATAGGAAACCCTCCTTTCCATTCTTTCTCTCTCTCTCTATCACTTAGTGCAGTCAGGCACTAGCCTAACCCCAGTAATGTACCGGTAAAACAACAGTATACAACAATACAGTAGCCAGTAAAACTACAGTATATAATAATACAGTAGCACAAGTATTTCTAACATACTCTGTGCATCCCTTCGCAGTCTATTGTTGGGACCGCATAACATGCTGAGGTTGAAGCATTCCCTCAACACCCTGATGAATCCTTTGATTATCGGGACACTCATGAAACACCATTCAGTATTAATATTTTACAGGTGGAGGAGTTAGTATAAATATTTACTAGCTCCGGCTGTACGTACGAGAGTTATTCCACTCTGTATTTTCCCTTATAAGGAATTTAAATATTAATATTGACGGAAGTCTCAGCAACTGCCTGTGAGAGGAAACACAGATATGGGTCTTTCCTATTTCCTTTCTAGCTTACTATCCTAAGCTATTAAATATAATAGTATGTACAGTATTACTATTTTTTATGTATGCATTATATCAATGATATAAACAACTGAGTACTCATTTCACCCTTTTTCTCCCTTACAGGAGGAGCCAATGGTGAAGTGTACAGTTGTGTTCTGCAACCACAAGAGTAAGAACTTTGTGGGCCTACGATGTACAGGTCTCATGTCCCCTGCTGCATCGTATCTGAATCCCTGAAGTACTGGGACCCGTATTTTAAGTACAGTATACATTGTATCAATGATATAAACACCGTAGTACTCATTCACCTTTTTTGTCCCTTACAGAAGGAGCCAATGGTGAAGTGTACAGTTGTGTTCTGCAACCACAAGTGTAAGAACTTTTGTTGGCATACGATGTACAGGTTTTATGCCCCTGCTGCATCGTATCTGGATCCCTGAGGTACTGGGACCCGAAGGGCTGCTCCAACTGCTTGACCTTGCTGACCGACGGCTTTAGAGAAGATATCCCTGACACTATGGAGTCAAGGGACACAGCAAGGAAAACCTTTCAAAAGTAAGTATGAGGCTTCCAGAAGAACTATCCGGGACCTTACCTACCTAACAAATCTCTGAAGTGCCTACTTGTCCCTAAGGCTCAATCTAGTACGTTTGTGCCTCAGGTACAGGTCCAGCCTCCCTTTATCCAACGGACAGTGGACGCGGATATCAACAAGGCACTGCAAGGCTTGGACATCCACCATGAACGGATGTCGGAGGTGTCCATTGACACCAGGACAGGACCTACTGCAAGAAGGCCCTGAATAAGAAGTGGTTCAACCACCCACGAAGGAAGAAGGATCCGTTTCGATGGTGACTGAGGTCCATCAGCTCACTGTGTTGGCATATCAACCTATGCCATCAACCTCTTCAGCCCCAACTCCCCAACTGGCTAGACAGGTCGGCAGGAGCGAAGCGTTACTAGAGTCGATCCAGCAGATGTTAACACTGTTCCGGAAGAAACAAGAGGAGAATAAGCAAGATCTCAAAGAGATGAAGAGAAAGGTACAGGAAGGGAGATACCCTAGCACTTCCAGGGGCTCTGCTAACCCCCTTAAAATATCTGACCTCCTTCACTGCTCTGAAACCAACCCCTGGAGGTAGACGGAACACATACCCATGTTGAATGGGAAGCTTTATATCTCCGAGAAGTTGGGGGCCAAACTCCTTGAAGAGCTTCAATTCTGGCCCAGCTTTCAGCATACCCAGATTGCTATGGGAGACTGCGAGATGAACCTACATCCTGCGAGGAGACTATACCGAAGGAAGTCATTGTCCTCGAACATGACAAGGCACAAGCCACTCTTACCAAGACCCAGAAAGGAGCCGGATATACTAACTCCCAAGTCTAGGCATTGAGCAAGAAGCACCCAACCTTCATTGCTCCCTCCTCCAGAGCCTTCGTCCTTTTGGGGAAAGCCCTAGACTGTCATGAGAGCAGTCAAAGAGGGCAAACCCTGCCCAATCCTAGAAAAATGCAAACCATTATCTCTAGCTATGCCCTCCTGTGAAGAGAAGTGGAAAGAGGTACATTTAACCTTCTCTGTCTCAAAGTTGGATCCGGAGATAGCAGGCCAGCAGTTTAATGAGAACCTTCCAAAGTTGCCAAACCATCTTTTGAGAAGGGAACAGGAGACAAAAGATAGTCTTGCCACCTCCCTGTCTCATCAGAACTGCTTGGAAATATGTGTAGGCCTTAAATAACGCCCCACCCTTGTGATGGATTTGTATGCTTTTCTCTGGTCAAAAAAGGACCTGTAGAGAACATGTGTTTGCCGCAACAACGGTGAAACACGAACCCAGAAAACTGATTTCATCATGTATCTGGGACGAAGACCCTTTCCCACAGGAAGTGGTCCAAGTAGTCATTGCCAAAACCACCACAGAGAATAGGAACCTTCTCCAAAAGTGTGGCATGTCCTGAAAGAGGAAATCTTCATTAGAACTGCACAATTTCCGAACGTGACCATGACCACAGTGCCTCAAATGATAGCCCAGTCGCAAACCACCTTCCAGATGGGCTCTCAACAGCTGGTAGCCAGTCACCTGTGTTTCATCCAGGCTTTGAAAGGCACTCGACCACATATCGGCCCTACAAAGGTAAGGGCCCAAAAAGAGTACCCCCCAAGGGAGGAGGAGGACGCGGTCACGTAAACAAGTCCTCAGGAATCTCTAAACAATGAGAGGTTCCAGGTAGGAGGCAGACTTTTCCATTTTTGGGATCGTTCGATATTCGATCCCTGGGCCCACTGCCAAATTACGAATGGACTTGGTTGGAAATGGAACAAAAATCCACCCCACTTTTCCATAATTCTTCCAACACTCCAACCCCTTATTGGAAGAATATACCTCAGAACTCTTGAACAAGAACGTAATGAGAAAAGTGAAGTCCATCAAAATTCCTGGGAAGGCTGTTTTATGTTCCCAAGAAAGACTCGGACAAACCCAGAGTCATTCTAGACTTGTCTCCACTCAACAAGTTCATCGAGAACAACAAGTTCCGGATGCTTACATTGCAACACATAAGGACCCTTCCACCAAAAAGGGGCGTACACAGTCTCAATAGACCTGACAGATGCTTACTGGCACCTATCAGTCAGTCGCCCCCTCTCCTCCTACCTAGGATTCAGGCTACAGAAGACAAAATATATCTTCACAGCCATTCCCTTTGGACTAAACATAGCCCTAAAGGTATTCACAAAGCTAGCGGACACAATCGTCCAGCAACTACGCTCCGAAGGACTACAAGTAGTAGCATACCTGGACGATTGGCTGGTGCGGGCAGCATCCAAGAATACTTGTCTGCACGATTGGCTGGTACGGGCAGCGTCCAAGAATACTTGTCTGCAAGCAGCCAGAAAGGTGATCCAGTTCCTGGAACACCTGGGCTTCAAGATCAATCGCTAGAAGTCTCGCTTTTCTCCAGCTCACAAGTTTCAGTGGTTAGGAATCCATGGGAACTTATAGTCGCACCACCTCTCCATTCTATTAAAGAAGAGGAGAGATATAGCGGCATCTCTTAAGAGACTAATCCAACACAAGAGGATTTCAAGATGCCAACAGGAAAGAGTACTGGGTTCTCTCCAGTTCGCAGTAATGACAGACCCGGTGCTAGAAGCACAGCTAAAGGATGCGTCAGGAGTCTGGAGAAGATACGCATCAAACGCTCGAAGAGATCAACAAGGTTGACACCAACCCGATTGCGCATGCTATTAATGCTGTGGTTAATGAATAAGAGCCTAGTACAGACAATTCTCTTGCAACCACCACAAACATCAGTGGTGATACACACGGACGCCTCCCTGGAAGAATGGGGAGGCCTTTCGCATGAAATGAAAGTGCAAGGAATTGATCACTCCAGTTCAAAGTTTTCACATCAACATCTTGGAGACTATGGCAGTCTTCCTGACGTTGAAGAGACTATCCCCTCGTGGAGCAGTCCACATCAGACTGGTCCTCGACAACGAGGTGATAGTAATATGTCCAAATCAACAAGGCTCGAGTTCACCTCACATCAATCATGTGATGATAGCCATCTTTCGTCTGGCAAGGAAGAGAAGATGGCATTTATCAGCAGTTCACGTTCAAGGGTTCCGCGATGTGACGGCGGATGCTCTATCCAGGCGAAAGCCGATAGAGACAGAATGGTCCCTAGACGCAGACTCATTCTCCTTTATTTTTGATAAAAGTCCCAGAACTGCAGATCGACCTCTTCGCAACGAGCGACAACAAGAAACTACCTTGTTATGTAGCCCCTTACGAGAACCTTAAGCAGAAGCGATAGACACCATGTCTCTCGACTGGAATGGATGGAATTGGATTTACCTGTTTCCACCAACCAATCTCCTGCTAAAAGTCCTCGACAAGCTAAGATCCATCAGAGGAACAGCTGCTGTAGTGGCCCTCAAATGGCCCAAAAACAATTGGTTCCCTCTAGTTCTAGAATTGGAACTGAAGCTGTTTCCTCTGCTGGACCCAGTTTTATCCAAACTGGTGCAGAAGTCGACTGTTTACATTTCACCCTCGAGAACCAACAACCTGCATCTCATGATTTTTTTCACCCTAGCAGGGAACAAAAAGTTTGGGATCTCGAAGAACAAGGTCGACTTCATTGTAGAGTACAAGTTAAGTTCAACCACGAGACAATGTGAATTGTCTTGGAAGAAATGGGTATCCCTTGTGAAAACATGGGGACCAACAGAAATTTCAACAGGTTTCTGTCTCTCTTTCTTCATTTACCTACTTGAACAAGGCATGACTTCCACTACGATAACCACGTGTAAGTCGGCCCTGACTAGACCTCTTCTATACGCCTTTGAGGTGGACCTCGCAAGCGAAACCTTCTATAAGGTGCCAAAGCATGCACTAGACCCAAGCCAGCAACCCCTCCAAAGCCCATTACATGGTCGTTGGCCAAAGTCTTGCACTATGCTTCGAACCTAAACAGTGAAGATTGGACTCTAAAGGAACTAACACAGAAAGTCAATTTTCTGTTCACAATAGCCTCAGGGGCTAGAGTCAAGGAAATATTGGCCCTATCAGGGATGTAGGCCATATTCAGTTCCTAGACACAGGAGAACTGAACCCTTTTCCTGATCCTGCCTTTCTGGCTGAGAACGAGCTACCCACCAAGAGGTGGGGTCCTTGGAGAATCTGCCCACTGAAGGAAGATGTCTCATTATGCCCAGTAGAGCGTCTTAAGGTCTATCTTCGTAGAACTTCAGACTTCAAGGAAGGACAGCTCTTCCGAGGCTAAACCTCAGGATCAAAATCTATCCCTAAGATAACTGAGAGCAATGCTCACCTACTTATTTGCAGAGCGGATCCTGACAGCTCACCCGCAGGTCACGATCCAAAGAAAATTGCTTCTTCACGGAACTTCTTCCAACACAGGGTCTTTGGTAGACTCCGCTCATACACTGGATGGAGATCAACCAGATCTTTTACAGACACTATATACGAAGCAATTACATGAAATAAAACATGTTGTGGTGGCGGCGGGTAGTGTTATAAAACCTATCGTCTAGCGCTGTGATGAACAGTGAACTGCTTTGGGACTTTCCAGTGCATCGGGTGCATGGGTACATTTACCCTCGAGTGCAAATCACAACGATGATTAACACACTGTTCCATATAGGTGCATATCTGACTGATAACACCAGTGCTGAGTGAACATTGCGTCACGGTGTTCATGCATTTCCAAAATCTGTACAAATCAGTCAGATTTGGTTTCACATCTCCATTGAGTGGCATCATTTCGATGAAATTACATAATTTTTCGACGAGAAAATATGGACCCTGATGTGTTTTCAATGCCAGATCAGATTCATACCTGATTGTAACTACAATTGATAATTTACTTGCAAGGTAAAATACTAAACGTATTTGCGTCTTATTGCTGCTATCTCAGTTACAGATGAATAAAGCATACAAGAGTTTTAATCAAACCCTAGAAGGGCCCAACTTGAAATCAGAGTACAGATTTCCAAGGTATGAGAAGGGTAATCTCTATGAATTACCGTCCGGCCCTATGGAGATACAAACTTTGAATCCTTTTAGTCAAAGTCGACACTTTCCCTGCAAGGAGCAGGAAGCCCTAAGCTAGTTCCAAGCTTAGTGGATTTGACAGACAACGGTAATATCATATATAAAAGTCTAGGAGACCATATAAGTAACTCATTCAAAGTAAAGGCACTTATACAAACTCTACAAACTCACAGATATAGTACTTTCAAGTTAATTCTCTGGTATACTTCCGTCAGGACGACATGGCCGAGACCAAAAAACTGATTTTGAGCAAAGCGAAAAATCTATTTTCGAGTGAGATAGCCATGTCATCCTGATGGACCCACCCTTCTTTCTGAAAATGACCCCACCTGAAACTGCTCTATTTGCGGCTATTCTTGCTTAAATGCAACAAGGAATGATGGGCCGTAGCAGTACAGGGAGGGGGTCCACTGTGTACCTAGATAACGGCTCCCCTTTCGTTCGTCACTCTTCCCCCTCAAAGAGTCAAATCTATTTGGGGTGAAGATTGCTATGTGTCGTATCAAAAAATACGTCCCCTGATATTATGCGATGTCCTTAAAGATATATTAAGGATACTCGCGCCAGGAGTCAGAATTCTGGAGACCTATGGTTAATTCTCTGGGAGTATCACTGTAGCAAATATCCCTTGGAAAGCTATCTAAAGGAACCTTCCACCAGTATGACATGGCTATCTCACCCAAAAATAGATTTTTTGCTTTGCTCGAAATCCGTTTTTTGTTTCATTTGTTTGATGTCGACTACCCCCCAAAATTGGGGGAAGTGCCTTGGTATATATATGTATGTACTTCTTTTCTATAATAAGTTAATGTAAAATTTTCAGGATGAGGACGACCTTGTGGAAGGCGAAGTTTTAGAAGATGTCGTAGAAGAAGATGAAGATGTGGAGCTTCTTGATGCTAATTCGGAGTTCCATACCAGTAGGTGAGTGTCTCTGTCCTTGATGTGAGTTATGATAATAAGTTCTAATTAATTTTTCTGTTCGGGTATGCATATGCAGTAGTTTAAGTTTTATTTACAAAACATTGAAAAAACTTGCTGGTGGGATATGGTGGGTGGCAGGATAGAGAGTTCCAGGATGAACCAGAACCTCTAATTGATTGATGATGTTACTGTACCTATTGTCATTACAAATTACAAGATCATCAGTCTTAAAAATACTTTGTTCTGGGGTAAATACAAACCCTCCGTTATTTAGGGGGGTGTACTTTCGGCATAGCTGAAAGACGAGCCATGATAACTATAGTGAGGGATAACTCCGGCTTGACTGGGATAGTGTTTTACTGTCGATCTTCTTTGACGGCGAGTATCCCGGCCTTGAAATATGACAGTAACTCAGGGTGTATTGTCTTGAAGCCGACAACGTTATCGACAGAGGGATAGTAAGTTGACGTAGTAGGATTTTTGCATATTTTTATTTTTATAATGCCTTCCTACTGAAATGGTAGACGTGCTGAGGTTGCATTAATGTTGTATCAAAACATTATATTCTCTCTCTCTCTCTCTCTCTCTCTCTCTCTCTCTCTCTCTCTCTCTCTCTCTCTCTCTCTCTATATATATAATGTATGTATATATGTGTGTGTGTGTTTGTGTGTAAAGTTGAATAAATTTAGAAAATGCAGGCGGATATACACTGGTATAAAAAACCATAAACGTACCCAAGTGAAAGGACATGCCCGAGGCCATTGTCCTATAGTGGACTAGTTACAGCTGATATATATATATATATATATATATATATATATATATATATATATATATATATATATATATATATATATATATATATATATATATATATATATATATATATATATATATATATATATATATATATATATATATATATACAGTATATATATACATATATATATATATATATATATATATATATATATATATGAACATCTCATTAATCTAATCAGTCGTGCTTTAGAATGATGTCCTCTCTTAAGTCACAAGTGAATGTTTGACTCTGCTGATATTTCTAATCTCTCGACTTCTGATTGGTCATCTCCTGCCATATCTGATTTTCATCATCTTTCCGAGGCCGCCTCTAATTTTGTGTAGTTTTTATGAAAGAATTCCATTATTTTTAAGTTGCAGATAGATCATTGAACAGTTGCTCGATATATATTTGACTCGTTTATATTAGTTCTTAGGGCTTTTGCATATTTGTTCTTTACGGTGTTTAATTATCATTACCGATTTTTACTTGAGTAGACTTCATTTTATACATTGTGTTGAGTTGTCTCAGTCATTTGAAACTGTGTTAAATTAGGAATGTAAAATTACCTATATTTTTCACCGAATTTAGATTTTCAAATACATGCTTTGACGATAGAAAATGAATTTTTATAATTTCAATTTATTATATAGAATTCATCAACTTCACATGTGTTCCCAAAGTCATATAGTTTTACCTGTTACCATAAAACCGATAGACCAATACGTAGTGGGATCGACGATCCCTTGAAATTGTCCAGTTTTCGATCATTTTGTTGTTGTTATTGTTGTTGTTTGCACTGTTGCAAACCTGTTAAAAGAAAGCGTACTTGAAGATTCATCAAATTTAATGTAGAGAAGGTTATCTGTCTCATCAGAATGACATGTTAAAGCCTATAAGAAATATTGCAACTTTAAAGATTTATGATTTTAAAAGAGAGAAAATCAATATTACATGGCTGAACGAAATAAAATGGCAAAGAATATTAATGAAACCGTAGATATAAATGATCATTAAAAGTAAAAATGAGATGTCGCTCTAAGATAAACTTATGGACAAATTAAAAAAAAAAATAGATTAACAAGAAGAATCAGAAATTTCTGAGCTTTTTCAAGGGTTAATGGAGTTTTCCATGACCTAAGATCTATGTGGTGGAAATTTCGTCAAAATCCGTAAA
This sequence comes from Palaemon carinicauda, assembly GCF_036898095.1. Lineage (NCBI taxonomy): Eukaryota > Metazoa > Arthropoda > Malacostraca > Decapoda > Palaemonidae > Palaemon > Palaemon carinicauda. The sequence goes on from NC_090725.1 coordinate 184,526,108, forward strand.
GTAGTCTTGACGTTATATATATATATATATATATATATATATATATATATATATATATATATATATATATATATATATATATATATATATATATATATATATATATATATATATATATATATATATATATATATATATATACGGATTTTGAGCGAAGCGAAAAATCTATTTTTGGGTAAGATGGCCATGTCGTCCTGATGGAAGTTCCTTAAAGGCAGCTTCCTAGGGTATATTACAACTACGGCGATATTCCCAGAGAATTTACCTTAAGGTACCCAGAATTCTAACTCCTGGAGCGAGTATCCCTAAAAAAGACCTTAGGGATATCGTAAATATCAGTGGACGTATTCTTGACACGCCTCATAGCAATCTATACCCCGAATAGAGTTAACACTTCGTAGGGGTCAAATGGCAAGAAAACGAAAACGAGAAAGAAAAAGGGGGAGAGCTGTACGTAAGGCCCTCTCTTCTCCCGTTTCGTAAGCGTGCCCTGCGCCGATTCTGGCGTCATCTGCATTCCTTGTAGCGAAACACGAGGTGCTACAGATACTGTATGTAGGGAGGGGTCCTACGGCCCTTTCATTGAAAGGGAAGGGCGGGTCCATCAGGACGACATGGCCATCTTACCCAAAAATAGATTTTTCGCTTCGCTCAAAATCCGTTTTTGGGGCTCAAGCCATGTCGTCCTGATGGAAGTATACCAGAGCATTACTGTATCTGTGGATTCTCAAAATGTGCCGTACTCCTCAGAAGTATTTCCCCCAGTCGACGCGACCTAGAGACCTAAGATGTTACCGTCATACATCTTTTCAACTAATCATAAACCATGATAGAGCTTCCTGCCCCCAACAGGGAAGAGTCTTACTAGACTCTGGGAAAGTCTCGAAGAGTACATATATCTAAGTATGAACCCCAGGCAAGCAAGTATAGTGGTCTCACCCCATACTGGGTAAAGCGAAGTTCGAAAAGAATCACTGTGTCAATATGAAATATCGACCAGTCCTCCGCTCAAAACACGTATTGGACAAAGGTTCATATCCGCTTAGGAGGAAACTCGTAAATCCGTCACCATCCCTTTATGGGATGGAGTCCTCCAGCTAAGGGGAAGCATAAACCAATGCAATATAGCTTGCATAAGGGAACATTCTATTAGAATTATCCCCGGGTAAATATACATAGAATGAATGCTCACAGGTGAAGGAGACGCAAGGTTCTCAAGAACCAGTTTATTGACAGACAATAAACAAACAGGTTAACCACACTCATATATATATATATATATCTATATATAAGAGGAGGATAACTAAAACTTTAAGCATAAGTATGATAGTAAACAGAAACTTGTTTGTCTGAAAGAAAAAACATTGGAGCCACTTTTAAGATACCAAAGTATCAAAGTCAAAAGTCTGTTTTACTAATCAGTCACATTAGCGTTAGAAACGCTCGGCACGCATGTTTGCACTTATGCTGGGTTCACCTTTGAAAGTGGAACAGTCAATGTGGGTCACCCAGTACCCTCACATAGTTTGTAGTACAACATGTGACTACATACTCACCCTGGAATTAATTGTCCCAATTAAGCTACTGTTCCTCGCAGAGTTAAACAGCAGGGTTCACGACGCAACCCACTGCCACCACAGAACCTCTTAGTTGCTGCACTTGCTTCGCATAGTGACGAAAGAACACTCTGGAAGACTTCCAGCCAGTGTACGAACGAAGATGTCCAAAATCCCTACAACTAAAGAAGTTTAAGGATGAAGCAACTTTCCTCGGATCGTGACCTATGGGTGAACAGTCAGGATCCGCTCTGCGAATAAGATATGTGATTTTCGCCCTGAGTTGTTTCAGTAATAAATTTTGAGCCTGACGTTTCTCCCCTGGCCAGATGGCCATCCTTGAAGTCTGAAGTTCTACGAAGATAGACCTTTAGGCATTCTACTGGACATAGAGATGCATCTTCTTTCAGAGGGCAGATTCTTCAGGGACCCCACCTGATGGTGGGTAACTCGGTCTTGGTGAGAAACGTAGGATCCGGAAATAGGTTCAGTTCACCCATCCAGGAACTGAACATGACCTTCCTCTCTCGAGAGGGGTATGATCTCACTAACCCTGGCCCCGGACGCGAGTGCAAAAAGGAGGATAACTTATGGGTCAAATCCTTTAACGCACACTCCTTATTGTTCAACAGCGAAGCAACATGAAGAACTTTTCTAAAGACCATGAATTGGGCTTTGGAGGTGCTAAAGGTCTGAGCCTAGCACAGGCTTTCGGAACTTTTATAAAAGATCTCGTTAGCGAGGTCGACCTGGAAGGCATATAGAATGGGTCTTGTCAAAGCAGGCCTACATGATAAAATCGTGTTAGTTACCGATCCATAACCATGGAGATGGATGAAGAAAGACAAGCAGAAGTCCGTCGTGATCTCCTGCGGAATCTTCGTCTGACAAGGGCTACCCATTCTCTCCAAGATGACTCATATTGCCTTATAAAAGGTTTGCACTTATAATCCTCTAGGAAGTCCATGCTGGCTTTCGAAATCCCGAAACACTTTCTCACCTGTTAAGGAAAGAAATCATGAGCTGCTGGGTCCGGGTTTTCTGTGATGAAGCGCAGACAATTGACTTCTGGACTCACTGGGTCAGAACTGGATCTGGTAGCGGTCGAAACTCCAATCGTAGTTCCAATGCCAGAGGGAACCCCACACTGTTCGGCCACTTGTGGGCCACTACTGCCGCTACTCCCTTAAATGATCTCAGTTTGTTGAGGACCCTCAACAGAAGGTTGTAAGGAGGGAACAGATAAATCCTGAACCATCTGTTCCAGTCGAGGGACATCGCGTCCACTGCTTCCGCCAAGGGGTCCTCGTACGGGGACACATACAGGGGCAACTTCTTGTTGTCTTTCGTCGCAAAGAGGTCTAGCCACAGTTCTGGGACTTGACTCAGAATGAAGGAGAATGGTCCTGCGTCTAGGAACCATTCCGACTCTATCGATGTGAACCTGGATAGAGCGTCCGCTGTCACATTGCGGACTCCTTAAAGGTGAACTGCTGACAGGTACCATTTCTTCTTCCCCCAAATCGGAAGATGGCCAACATCACCTGGTTGAGAGGTGGCGACCTTGATCCTTGTCGATTCAAGCATCTCACAACTCCCCCGCTGTCCAGCACCAACCTAATGTGGATCGAGCGATGCGGGGAGACTTTCTTTAAGGAAAGAAGGACTGTCATAGTCTCTCGAAAATGACTGTGAGAGGTCTTGAATAGACTGGACCAAGACCCTTGGGCCTTTTTCTGATGAGAGTGAACTCCCCATCACTCCTTCGAGGCGTCTGAGTGACTCGTCACCGACGGGGGAGGTGGATGAAGAAGAACCGACTTCCTAAGGAGTCTGGCTTGGGACCAAGGCCTGAGAAGAGTATTTCGACGAAGCGGAACTGGTCTTCTCAGATCTCTTCGCGCATCTGATGCATAACTACTCCAATCTCCGGTTGCATCCTTTAGCTGTGCTCTTAGCACCGGGTCTGTCACCGAAGTAAACTGGAGAGACCCCAGTACACTCTCCAGTTCGCATCTGATATCCATACGGAATCTAGAAGTCTCTTGACAGAACCAGCTATCTCCTTTCTTTTCTCCGCCATGACGGAGAAAACGGTGTGACATTAGGTCCCAGTGGATTCACACCCACCGGAACTTAGAGATGGAGGAAGTTGAGACTTTTCCTGTTGATCTTGAAGCCTAGATAATCTAGGAAATGGATCACATACAGGGAAGCTTGCAAGCATTCTGTCCTGGGTGCTGCCCACACCAGCCAAAAATCCAGGTAGGCTACTACCTGAATTCCCTTTAGGCGTAATTGACTGAGAACTACGTTCGCAAGCATCGTGAAAATCCTTGGGGCTATTTTAAGCCCGAGAGGCATGGCTTTGAAGACGTATAGTCTTCGTTGTAGCCTTAACCTTAGGTAGGAGGGGAATCGACAATAGATTGGAACGTGCCGATAGGCGTCTGACAAAACTATGGAGGCGGTAAATGCCCTCTTGGGCAGTAAGGTCCTTATGTGTTGTATTGTTAGCATCTTGAACCTGTAGTTCGCTATGAACTTGTTAAGTGGCGACAAGTCCAGAATGACTCCGAGTTTTCCGAGTCTTTCTTGGGAACACAAAACAGCCTCCCTTGGAATTAGATGGACTTTACCCTTCGGATCACTTTTCCTCTAACAGTTCATGAATGAACTCCTCCAGAACGGGGGTGGAGTATCGGAAAAACGCCGAGGGTATGGGGATGGAGTGCTGTACCAGCTCCAGCCCAGTCCCTTCTTGAGTAGGCTGTGGACCCAGGGATCGAAGGTCCACCGATCCCAAAAGCGTTGGAGACTCCCTTCTACCAATATCATCTCGCTCGGACTGTTGTCCTGAGGTCTTGCCTCTCTGACCGCGACCACCCATGAAACCCCTTCTCCTTGAGGGGCGCCTAGACGAAATTCTGGCTGCTCCTCTAGGCTTGTTCGACAGGCAGTTGACTGACCTTCGAACGATGGGTTGAATGCCGGAGACTGTGTCGACACGAATTGGGGAACCCACTGAAGTGTGGTCGGGGTTTTTGCCACCATCTGGGGCACTGAGGGCATCAGCAAATGCCGTTGCTGCTTATGTCTACTTGACTTAGCTGGCCGAGAAAGTATCCTAATCCTTTTAGTCTTCCTCCAAGGTTGGGGACCCCATCCGGGGAAGAATTTCTCTTGGTAGACAGGCCCCACTCCTGGAGAAGATTTCTATCGTCCATGGCGGCCCTATCAACCTTTTTGACCGACTCACTAGGGAAAAGGTCTTTGTCCCAACTGTTGGAGGAGATTAGTTTTCTTGGCTCGTGCCTCATCGTAGCCCGGGCGAACACAAATTCCCTACAGGTTCTCTTCGCCCTGACGGAGCTGTAGAGATCCTTCGTCACAGTGGCCAGATGAGTCTTGATCACAACCATGAACGTTTCATGGACCTTGGGATCACTTGTCATCGTCTCAAACGTGGACTGTCAAACGTGGACTGAAGAGACAAAGAGGCAGCCAGTCTTTCTTTTGTCTAGAGTTCTCTCCGCAAAAGAAAGCCAGACAGCTTAGAGAGGATCTCGCCGAACCGGCGTCCGGCGAAATCCGCCTCCCACATCTGGACTGAGAAGGTAAGATGGACGTCCTTCCAGTCCTTGTTTTGCTTACTAAATCTTCCTTTCTAAAGGCCAGCAACAAGGGTTTACACTCCACCAGGGAGGGGAAAGGCTTGCCAGCCTCGACTGTTTTCAAAACCGCCGCAAACCCTTTCAGCGAAAAAGGGGGAAGGCTGTGGCAGGAGAGGACACAAAGGAAGGGAGCCTCTTACTCAAATACAGATACCTTTGAGTTCATGAAGCCCCTCTCTTTCATCGAAGAAGAAAGCAAGGCATGAGCCTAGCATGGTCTATCACTACGACCTCCTTCGGCTCTGTCTCTTCCTTTGAAGCTGGTACCTCCTTCCACCGGACCTAGCAGTCCGGATGTGCCCCTGCAGTCACAGTGCAGCTGCCTTCCCATTCTTCTCCCTCTGCCTTTGTTGGATCAAGCCAACAATGGAGGGAGGGCCTGCTCTACTGCGAGAGCAGATGATGTTGAGGGAGCAGGTTCAAGGACCTGAACCGGAGCAGCCGACCTCTCTCGGCCTCTTCCGCTACCTTGTCCGGAGCTCGAACTTCATCCTGGCCTTCTGCCAGGAGGTCTTCCTCCAGACGTTCGGACACGTCTGGCATCCTGTCGTCCAACTGGATGCTAAGCAAGGCGACCGTGACTTCAGCATCCACGGGATCTGAATTAAGGGGACCTCCTCTTGAGGTTGGGGAATCACTGTAACAGTTGATGCCCTAGGAAAAGAAAGCCCTCATCTTCTCATTTGGAAGATAAGGTCCAGAGGTAATCTTCTGAAAGCCCCTCACCCAGGTACGAAGCTTCTCCCTAGCTATATCCCTTGAATCCACCGTTGTAGTGGAGACGAAAACGGATTTTGAGCGAAGCGAAAAGAAAAAGCCTCAATAGATAGGTTAGTGCATATGAAACATACCTGGGGAACCCAATACCGGAGAACATCCGTGGAGACAGCGCATGCCACACGCCTCCTTCAGAACCATGTCCGCAGAAGCCCTACTGCGGACGTTGCAGAAATACATCCGCACTACGGATGGTCCTCCTGTAAAGAGAAGAAATTTCCATGAGTATCAAGTGAACTACGTATCACTGGATATGCACAGTAGCATAACAAAACGGAAAGGAAAGGAAAGACACATCCTTGTATTTCCCGCACACCCAATTGTTGTAGCCTTCCAAATCATAAAATCGTATAGTTAATCTATGCCAGATTAACCAATGGAAAATTTCCAAAGGAAGGTGTAGCCCCCCTAAGGAATGATTTTAAAATACCGGATAGTAGACAAGAAAGAACTCACTTTCTTATCTGTAAGGCCAACAACAACGGGTCGTGCAAGACCATAAAGAATAAGGAAAAGACACATACTTGTGAATCCCCCACAATCACCTGTGGAAGCCCACCAGCCATTAAAATCAAATGGCTAGTCTTTGCTAGAATAACCAAAGATCATATTTCCCGAGGGAAATTAGGTGTAGCTCACACCTAAGGTAAGATTTTACCATTCTGGCTAAAGATGAAAAGAGTTCTCTTTTCATCCCTGTAAGGCAACACCAAGTGATTGCACAAGGCAACACAAGTAAGTTAGAAAAGACAGTGTTGTAACCTACTATATCATGTTCTCCCCTGGTAGAAGACACTAAACAGGGAAGAACTGATACAGTACATGAGGGTGGTGTGCCGGCCGGCTCTTGCCGGTCAGCACCCCCACCCCCTTTTCCAAAGGTAGGTCTCAAGTATGCAACTTAGGATCACCCAGACGGGGGAGAACTCCAGTTCCTATGCCTGAACCGGTCGGTAGTGGTTGCCGGTCCATAGCTACCCGGTTGGCACCCAGCTGCCGGCCATCACTCTTAGTGGCCGGCCAACCGAGTGATGTAGCAGGCCGGCCCGGCAGCGGTGAGTAAACCCTGCCGGCTGGCATCCACCCCAGGTAGCGCCCGGCTGCCGGCCGCCACTCAAAGCGGCCGGCAGGTGAGCAAGGAGACCGGCCAGCAAAGGCATAAGACCACCGCCGACCGACAGCAAGAGAACTAGCGAACACCCCCCTACCGACGGCCGGCCACTAGGCCGGCAGACGGCAAGGACAACACAAGAGAAGACAACAGAATGGGTGCCGGGCTAAGAGGCTATGTACCTCCGCGCCTGACACCCGAAAGAGTGCCGAGAGGAAGGGGAGACAATAAGTCAAGCTTCCTAACCACTGCTTACTGAAA
>NC_090725.1:184535986-184670986 GCF_036898095.1 Palaemon carinicauda
AGACTTAACCCAGTTTAGGAATCTAAGGAGAAGGATAGGGGAGGAGCCGTTACATATCCTCTCCCCTCATAGTATTGTCCGTCTTTGATGAACCCATTCCACATAGCTGCATAACTACTGTGACAAGACTCATACGACTAGGCATCGGGGAGGGACAATGTAACAAGTGGGCCATCAGGACAACATGGCTATCTCACTCAAAAATAGATTTTTCCCATGTCAAAATCTTTTTTTTGGGCTGAGCCAAGTCGTCCTGATGGAAGTGTACCAGAGAATTACCTATGACTCGATAGGAAGCCTCAAAGAGAGAGGTCCCAATACTGAAATGCACTTACAGGTTTACTCCGTCAAGGCATAGGTATCACTCTCAACTATATATCCCAAAAACGTTCGGAGGCAATAAGGACCAAAGGATCGCCCCCTGCAATTGAAAAATCTCCTGAGTCTAGTGTCGGGAACCCTAAGGAACCCGAAACTGAAGGAGGCATCGTAGGTAAGGTGTATGGAACCAAAACTCGCCAGGATACTAAATCCAATTATGTTCAGGAAGGATAATAATGAGATGGCACACTAAAGTTATCACCACTACGGTAATTATAATTATAATTGTAAGGCGTAAAATAAAAAGGCACGTAACAATTTACAGCCCTTTACTCACAAGAATCAGAGCTCCTCAGGGGTCATACAAACTACCCATAGATCAAGACCTTCCGACATGTTCCAAAACCAATCCATGGAGGTTTGCGGAGCTGATGCCGATTTTAAACGACAAACCCTACATCTCAGAGAAGGTGGGTGCTGTTCCTTTGGAAAAAATCCAATTTTGGCCAAGCTTTGGCGCTTTCCCTAACTGTTTCGTTAGACTGAAGGATGAACCAAGGTCAAGAAAAGGAACGGAATCAAAGGAGGTTATGATTCTCGACCATGGTAAAGCACAGGCTATCCTATCAAGTAGCATAGAAAAGGCGGGTTACTCGGTGTCGAAGGTATTCACACCAGGTAACAGGCACTCTTCCTTTCTTGCTCCTGCTTCAATATCATTCCCCTTTACGAAGAGAGCATTTAAATATGTCACCGAGGCAGTGGAGGCAGGTAAACCGTGTCCTACACTCAAGGAGTGCGACCCTCTGTCTCTAGCCTTTCCCAGACAGGAGAAGAACTGGAAGGAAGCCGATTTAACCTTTTCAGTAGGAAGACTTGTGGCGGATGTCGCCAGTCGACAATCTAAGGAAAATCTCCCTAAATTATCCGAGTTTCTCTTACATGATGAACAAGAGACAAAGGAGAGACTTGCAGCCTCCCTATCTTTAGAAAACTACATAGAGTTCTGTTCAGCTCATCAAGATACCCCAGACATGCTCAAGGTCTTAGCTAAAATACATATGGCTACCATGGTAAAAGACCTTTATGCCTTTATAAAGGCTAGAAGAACATGTAGGGATGAGGTAGTCAGGAAAGTGATTAAGAACGCCACCACGGAGAAAGTAGGACTTCTCCAAAATTGGGCATCCTTTCAAAAAGAGAGTCTTCCACGGTTGTGGGTCGCCAACCTAAGAGGAAGACGGAAAGGTCTGGATATTCATTTCGAGCTGTTCAACAACATCCCACAGTTGTAGTGACCATGCTGCTACAGGCAGGTGGTCGAAAATATAATCCTACTGATCAGTCGAAGCATAGAAATGCTTCTTGTAGGAGGGAGGTTCCTTTAGGATTGCTGGACCTTCGATCCTTGGGTCCATGGCCTAATCAAGATGGGACTAAGATGGGAGGTGGAGATGTCTCTACCATCATTTCCTCAACTCCTCCTATAATCCAAAACCCTCCTTGAGGAGTTTACCTGAGAGCTCTAGAGCATACAGGTGGTAAGGAAACTATAGTCCACCGAATTCCAGGGAAGGCCGTTGTGTGTCTACGAAAAGGACTCAAGAAAATTCAGAGTCATTCTGGACTTGTCGCCAGTCAACAAGTCCAAATAAAACAACGAGTTCAGAATGTTTATCCTTCTGAACATAAGGACCCTGTTGCTAAAAAGGGTGCCCGTAGTCTTACCAGACCTGAAAGTCGTCTATTGGCAACTTATAGTCAATCATCCTCTCCCTTCCTATCTAGGATTCAAGTTACACAAAGTAACGTATTTCCTAGGAAAGATACTTGTCAGACTAGACACAGTCCTAGATATCTTCATAAAATTGGCAGATACAGTCACGCAATAATTAAGCCCAGGAAAGGTTCAGGCAACAATGTTCCTGGACGAGAGGCTGGGGTGGGCAGCACCCAAGGTGGCTGGTCTATGAACATCCAAGGAAATTATCCGGTCCCCGGAACATCGCGGATGCAAGATAGGCTTCAAGAAGTCTCGATTCTCTCCAGCTCAAGGGTTTCAATGGCGAAAAAGCCATTGAAGCCTGTGGTCACACCAACTCTCCTTTCCTTTGAGAATGTAGAAGGAGATGGCAAGGTCGGTCAAGAGACTGGTAATCAGTCAGATTCCCAAAACGCGAACAGGGAGGAGTTCTGATCTCTCTCCAGTTTGCAATAGAGACAGACCCAGTGCTAAGAGCACTGCCGCAAGATGCGTTGAGAGTCTGGAGAAAACAAGCATCAAACGCTTGAAGAGATCTAAAAAGACCGATATCGGTCCTTCCTTAATTGCTTCCCTAACTAAGGTCAAAGCCCGAAAGTCCCAAGACCATGTTGGTCCTGTCATGAGTGGGGAAACACTCTCCACGCAGATTAGATTGTCTGCGGCAGATCTGGGACTCCGAAGCGATAACGAGACGCTGCAATCGACGATGCTAGAGAACGTTTCATACAGTCTAGGTGTAGTTAACCATCCCTTACCTAAAGGGATGGCACCTGTCAGCAGTTCATATACAACCGATCCACAATGTGACAGTGGATGCTCTACTCAGGCTCAAGCCGATAGAGTTAGAATGGTCCACGGACGCAGACCTATTCTCTCCCAGATGGGAACAAGTCCCCGAACTGCAGTCCAACCTCTTGATTACGAGCGTCGTCAAGGAACTACCTCGATGCTTAGCCCCATACGAGGATCCTCTAATAAAAATGACAGACATCATGTCTCTGAAATGGAAGGGATAGACTTAGGATTTCCAGTTCATCCCATCCAATCACCTGCTGAGAGTCCTCAACATGCTGAGATCCTTCCAGGGAGGAGTAGCTCTGTTGTCTCCCAAGTAGCCCAAGAGCAATCTGTCCTCTTTGAGGAAGGAACGGAGGCTGAGGCTGTCCCTAGTTCTGAACCCAGGACTACTTCAGAAGGTTCAGAGATTAATTGCCTTCAATTTATCACAGAGAACCCGAACCCTTCATTGCATGATTTTTTTCCCCTAGCGGTTAGGAAAAGATTTGGGATCTCAAAAAGCAATATAGAATTCTTAGAAGAATACAAGTCTAAGTCAACTAGAAGACAATATGAGTCATCATGGAAAAAGTGGGTTGCTTTCGTAAAAGCAAAAGGACCGAAAGAGATTTCAATGAACTTCTGTAAGTCCTTCTTTATCCATCTTAATAACCAAGGTTTGGCAGCCAACACGATAACTATGTGCAAGTCAGCCTTGACTAGACCTCTTCTATATGCTTTTCAAGTGGACTTGGCGAATGAGATCTTTAATAAGATCCCGAAGGCATGTGCAAGGCTTAGGCCTGCAGCACCACCAAAGTCCATCTCTTAGTCTTTGGACAAGGTCCTACATTATGCCTCATCCATGAACAATGAAGATTGTTCGCTTAACCCAAAAGGTTATTTTTCTGTTCGCTATAGCCTCAGGGGCTAGAGTTAGTGAAATAGTGGCCCTGTCTAGAGATGAAGGCCACATTCAGTTCGCAGAAACAGGAGAACTGAATCTCTTCCCTGATCCAACCTTTCTCGCTAAGAATGAGCTACCCACTAAAAGGTGGGGTCCCTGGAGAATCTGCCCTCTGAAGGAAGATGTCTCTCTATGTCCGGTAGAGTGTCTAAAGGTCTATCTTCGTAGAACTTCAGACTTCAGGGGTGGACAGCTCTTTAAAGGAGAAACCTCTGGATCAAACTTATCCCTAAAACAACTGAGGGCGAAGCTCGCCTACTTTATTCGTAGAGCGGATCCTGACAGTACTCCCGCAGGTCATGATCAGGGAAAGATTGCTTCATCACTGAACTTCTTTCAGTATATGGACTTTGAGAGTCTTCGTTCATACACCAGATGGAAATCATCCAGAGTGTTTTACAAACACTATGCGAAACAGGTCCATGAACTGAAGCACTATGTAGTGGCGGCAGGTAGTGTATTAAAACCTGCCCCATAATTACTGTCATAAACAGTTAATTGCTTGGGACTTTGAATGTCCTCGCTCATATACTGGATGAGAATCATCCAGAGTGTTCTACAAACACTATACAAAGCAGGTCCATGAACTGAAGCAGTATGTGGTGACGTCAGGTAGAGTATTTAACCCTCCGTCTAATTCTACGATGAACAGCTAATTGGCTGGGATTGTCAATTAAAGGGAGAAGGGGTCATCTCTCTGAGTGTGACCTCCTTTGAATAAGTGTTACCATGGTGACACTAACTTTGTTAAAAAATCCCAGGTGTGGAATTATACAGATAGCACTAGTGCCGTGTGTACGTAGTACATAGTGTCGATAGAAGTAACCGGTACAGGAATTATAAAGAGAAATTTTATTATAAATTTTTTCAATCTGAGTGGCTTCGATTAAAAGTCCAGAGTATGTACTCTTCATATATTTGTATACTCACAAACAATTGATATAAGAAACACTGATTAGTATTCGGTAATATTCACAAACTACGAGACAGTTTGTACATCTAGTGTATACTTATGTTTGTTCATACAATATATGCTAACCTTGAGACCCCTTTTCTACTGTCTAGAATGACTCTTTCCTGTAGGGGGCAGGAAGCACTAACATCGTGTATGATTAGTGATAATGACGGATAACGGTAACGTCATTTGTCTCGATTGGTCCAAATGATCATTGAAATGTTGTCCCAAGGTTAAGGCACTGATGAAAATCCACAGATACACTAATGCTCTGGTATGCTTCCATCAGGACGACATGGCTTGAGCCCAAAAAACGGATTTTGAGTGAAGCGAAAAATCTATTTTTGGTCGAGATCGCCATGTCATCCTGATGGTCCCACCCTTCTTTTCTAAAAAGAAAAGATCTTCACAGTATCCCTCCCTGAGGCATTGTATCTGTAGCACCACGCTCAATGCTACAAGGAATGTCCGCCATCTTGGGAATGGCGCTGTGGTGGTGGTCAATAGTAGTACGATAACGGGGGTAACCTTGATACGGCCCCCGTTCTATTCTGCCACGTCCCCCTCGAAGCGTAACGCTATTAGGGGTGCAGATTGCTATGTGGCAGGTCAAGACTAAGTCCTCTGATATTATGCGATTTATTTGAGAGGAAATTTAAGGATATTCGGTCCAGGAGTTAGAATTCTGGGCCCTGAAGGTGTAATTCCCCGGGAATATCTCTGTAGTAACATATATCCCTTAGGAAGCTACTTTAGGAACTTCCATCAGGACGATATGGCGATCTCACCTAAAAATATATATATATATATATATATATATATATATATATATATATATATATATATATATATATATATATATATATATATATATAACAGATTTTGAGTGAAGCAAAAAATCTATTTTTGAGTGAGATCGCTATGTCGTCCTGATGGAAGTTCCTAAAGTAGCTTCCTAAGGGATATATATATATATATATATATATATATATATATATATATATATATATATATATATATATATATATATATACATACATCATACATATACCAAAGGCACTTCCCCCAATTTTGGGGGGTAGCCGACATCAACAAGAACAAACAAAAAAAAAGGGGACCTCTACTCTCTATGTTCCTCCAGCCTAACCAGGGACTCAGCCGAGTTCAGCTGGTACTGCTAGGGTGCCACAGCCCAACCTCCCACATTTCCACCACAGATGAAGCTTCATACTGCTGAGTCCCCTACTGCTGCTACCTCCGCGGTCATCTAAGGCACCGGAGGAAGCAGCAGGGCCTACCGGAACTGCGTCACAATCGCTCGCCATTCATTCCTATTTCTAGCACGCTCTCTTGCCTCTCTCACATCTATCCTCCTATCACCCAGAGCTTTCTTCACACCATCCATCCACCCAAACCTTGGCCTTCCTCTTGTACTTCTCCCATCAACTCTTGCATTCATCACCTTCTTTAGCAGACAGCCATTCTCCATTCTCTCAACATGGCCAAACCACCTCAACACATTCATATCCACTCTAGCCGCTAACTCATTTCTTACACCCGTTCTCTCCCTCACCACCTCGTTCCTGACCCTATCTACTCGAGATACACCAGCCATACTCCTCAGACACTTCATCTCAAACACATTCAATTTCTGTCTCTCCATCACTTTCATTCCCCACAACTCTGATCCATACATCACAGTTGGTACAATCACTTTCTCATATAGAACTCTCTTTACATTCATGCCCAACCCTCTATTTTTTACTACTCCCTTAACTGCCCCCAACACTTTGCAACCTTCATTCACTCTCTGACGTACATCTGCTTCCACTCCACCATTTGCTGCAACAACAGACCCCAAGTACTTAAACTGATCAACCTCCTCAAGTAACTCTCCATTCAACATGACATTCAACCTTGCACCACCTTCCCTTCTCGTACATCTCATAACCTTACTCTTACCCACATTAACTCTCAACTTCCTTCTCTCACACACCCTTCCAAATTCTGTCACTAGTCGGTCAAGCTTCTCTTCTGTGTCTGCTACCAGTACAGTATCATCCGCAAACAACAACTGATTTACCTCCCATTCATGATCATTCTCGTCTACCAGTTTTAATCCTCGTCCAAGCACTCGAGCATTCACCTCTCTCACCACTCCATCAACATACAAGTTAAACAACCACGGCGACATCACACATCCCTGTCTCAGCCCCACTCTCACCGGAAACCAATCGCTCACTTCATTTCCTATTCTAACACATGCTTTACTACCTTTGTAGAAACTTTTCACTGCTTGCAACAACCTTCCACCAACTCCATATAACCTCATCACATTCCACATTGCTTCCCTATCAACTCTATCATATGCTTTCTCCAGATCCATAAACGCAACATACACCTCCTTACCTTTTGCTAAATATTTCTCGCATATCTGCCTAACTGTAAAAATCTGATTCATACAACCCCTACCTCTTCTAAAACCCCCCTGTACTTCCCAGATTGCATTCTCTGTTTTATCCTTAATCCTATTAATCAGTACTCTACCATACACTTTTCCAACTACACTCAACAAACTAATACCTCTTGAATTACAACACTCATGCACATCTCCCTTACCCTTATATAGTGGTACAATACATGCACAGACCCAATCTACTGGTACCATTGACAACACAAAACACACATTAAACAATCTCACCAACCATTCAATTACAGTCACACCCCCTTCCTTCAACATCTCAGCTTTCACACCATCCATACCAGATGCTTTTCCTACTCTCGTTTCATCTAGTGCTCTCCTCACTTCCTCTATTGTAATCTCTCTCTCATTCTCATCTCCCATCACTGGCACCTCAACACCTGGAACAGCAATTATCTCTGCCTCCCTATCACCCTCAACATTCAGCAAACTTTCAAAATATTCCGCCCACCTTTTCCTTGCCTCCTCTCCTTTTAACAACCTTCCATTTCCATCTTTCACTGTCTCTTCAATTCTTGTGCCGGCCTTTCTTACTCTCTTCACTTCTTTCCAAAACTTCTTCTTATTCTCTTCATATGACTGACCCAGTCCCTGACCCCACCTCAGGTCAGCTGCCCTCTTTGCCTCACGTACCTTGCGCTTTACTTCCACCTTTTTCTCTCTATATTTTTCATACTTCTCTATACTATTACTCTGCAGCCATTCTTCAAAAGCCCTCTTTTTCTCTTCCACTTTTACCTTCACTCCTTCATTCCACCATTCACTGCCCTTCCTCATGCTGCCTCCAACAACCTTCTTGCCACATACATCACTTGCAATCCCTATATCTATATATATCTATATATATATATATATATATATATATATATATATATATATATATATATATATATATATCTATATATAGATATACATATATACCTATATATACAGTATATGTCTATACATATATCTCATATCTATAAATATATCTATCTATCTATCTATATATATATATATATATATATATATATATAGATAGATAGATAGATATATTTATAGATATGAGATATATGTATAGACATATATTGTATATATAGATATATATGTATATCTATATATAGATATACTGTACATATAGATATCGATATATATAGTATATATATATATATATATATATATATATATATATATATATATTAAATATACATATATAAATATATATATATATATATATATATATATATATATATATATATATATAGATATAGATATACAGTATATATATTATACATATATATATATATATATATATATAAATTATATATATATATATATATATATATATATATATGTATTTGTATATAGTATATATATATATATATATATATATATATATATATATATATATATGTTTGTGTGTGTATGTATAAATATTTTTATATTCATCAATTTACCTCAAGTATTTAGGTACTTTAAATTTCTTTCTACTACAGCTCAAGACTGCTAGTCTAGGAGGTATGGTTGTCCACACACGTAGGCCCGACTTGTTAATAACCTTTTAGTTTAATTTTTATTTTGTATGCCAGATGTTTAGAGTTAGAATTATTTTTGTCCCCTGGAGTTGCAAGATTTCTCCTTGTATTCTGAATGAGCTTATTGCTTAAAACTCACAAACCACAAGTGTTTCAAGCCTGTCCTAAATTAGAGATGGCACTTCAAGACCACTGGCCTATGCATTGAGATGCGCTTTTGTTGGAAGAAGGAAGCCGGGCACGGCTGACCTGATCTTGACCTCACAAAGTTACAGGCCACAATGCTAAACGTTACTGCCAGGGTCAATTGCTCCCGAGTCAACTTCATGCTCCCACTCTCCCCCACTAGCCTGGCCCCCTGCACATTAAGGATCCCAGATTCCACAAAGGACGAGGACAAGTAGATACCTTGAGCGGTCACTTATTAAGGAGAAGCATCCAGTTCCACAGGAACCTCTGATCAATACTTGGGCGAGTAGGAAGGGGCCATTGATTCCGCTAAACAAGTGCAGTAGGCCTAGTTAGGTAAAATTGAAGACTGCCATTCTCTGGACACGGGCGCCCAGGATAAAAAATCTTGTGAGTTCAATTAATGGCCATTCCCACTTCAGATAAGTTTCTATTTGTCCCTTAAGTTAAGTTTAGGTAATATTCCTGCTTGAGGGTACACTCGGCCACACTGTGCTATCTTATATCTTATTTCTTTTCCTCTTGTTTTGTTAAAGTTTTTATAGTTTATAAAGTGATATTTATTTTAATATTGTTGCTCTTCTTAAAATATTTTATTTTTCCTTGTTCGCTTTCCTCACTGAGCTATTTTCCCTGTTCAAGCACCTGGGATTATAGCATCCTGCTTTTCCAACTAGGGTTGTAGCTTAGCAAGTAATAATAGTAATGATAATAATTACATTTTTCGTGCTGCGTGCATGGAAATTAATGTTATTTTACCCTTTTTTGTGTTGGTAATTGCTTGAGGTCACTGACCACATGTTGGGATCTCACAGTAGCCTACCACATAAGTTATTTACCATAAGATTTTGATTTTATTTATTTCGTTTGAGGGTTACTCCCACGTGTTCATTCAGTTTATCAATTCCAATTTTTTGTGTTGTAAATTGTGGTTAATATTTCATTTATTGATTTTGCCATTTGAATAAATCATTATTGAGTTAATCTGATTCTCTTCTTTACTGTAATAAATTAATTAGAATACTGTAGATTACAAACATTGGTATCTTTTAACCCTATTATTTGAATTCTACCAATCTATAGTATAGTACGGGTCAGATGCACCCGAGATGTTGAGAGTAACCCACTGTAGGTATAGGTAAGTTGGTATAACCGAGTGTACGCTTCATTAACTTAGGACTTTGAAGGTGAAGATCCTCATTTAAGTTTACTTAAATACAGCACTGCTCCCATTCATTGCCATTGTCTCACTGGGGTCCCTGGGACGGAGCCGAAACTGAGCCTAGAGTGTAGATAACCTTAGACCTGACAAAGCTAAAGTAGGCCATCAAATTACTTTTATTTCACGTGTGGAGTTTTCAGCCCTCTGGACAGAGTACAATTTCTTTTTTTTTTTTTGCATGTAGAGTGAAGGTTTCTGAACTGCGTCATCAAAGTTATTAACAGGGTGTTTGTGCCTTGAGTGATAGGACTCCTTTTCCTCCCCCGCTGATCTTTGCCTTGACGTAGGGAGACTTTCCCGGTACAACAAGTTCCCACTCAACAATTAAATAAAAACTAATTTCTCCACATATATATACATATACACACACACACACACATATATATATATATATATATATATATATATATATATATATATACAGTATATATATAAATATATATATACATGTATATATATATATATATATATATATATATATATATATATATATATATATATACATATATATGACACACACACATCCACAAATGGCATTTGAGTAATCTCTCCCATTGTTCCATTTTTAATCCTGACCTGACACTTTACTCTCAGTATTCTACTGAGAGCTTTGTTCTCAAATCTACAAAATCAGTTGGATATTGTTTCATTGTCATGCACTGACTCATGTCCATACAGTAACACAACTGTATTACAATAGATAGAACTCAAAAATGTAATTTTATAAGTAGAATTCTCTGAAATGATAAAATTACAAAAGCATTTTTAATCTTGGGAAAAATTCCAATATAGTGTTACCAATATACAGTAGATAATATTCTCGAAGAGTGATACTGTACATTGCAATTAGTAGTATTTCATCATCACATAAATGCCAAAGTGTTGAGATGTTCAGTTATGATATACTTTTTTTTTTTCAATTCCTCAGATCTCCAGCATTATCCATGCAAAGTACTAGTAGTACTGTCAAGAAGCCTATTCTAGAGGAAGCACAAGGTAACACCACGCGATCATCATCACCATCTTCATCTTCATCCTGTGAAAGGAAACCAGCAAAGAAATGTTCATCTGCATCATCAACCTCCTCCAAGGGCTCTCAAGGAAAAAGCAGTAGTGTATGCTGCTCAACGATAGACAAAGAGATGCATGCTCTTGATGCTCAAATGGCTGACCTGGCCCACCAATGTGAGCAGTTGGAAGCTAACCACAAGAATGACCAAAGAGTTCAGGAAACACACCAGAAGCAAATTTACCAAAAACAGCAGCAAAAAGGAGTTGAAAAGGGTTCTTTCTGCAGGCCACCTGCAAAAACCCCATTGCCAGTGGGGTCTGAATCTGACCATATATACGAGTCCATTCCAGATGTGGTAGAATCTGATGAACCCATCTATTGTGTGCCATACGAGCCTGGTCAGACCTCTCGTCGTAGTCAACAACCTTCCCCAGTCTCACCATCAAAACGTCAACATCAAAAGATGCCTACTCATCAACCTCAGCTCCAGCATTTGAGTAGTAGTCGTAATACCCGAGGTAGTGGTACAAGTAGTAGTAGTGCTGGAAGTATCCGAGAAAATCACTTAGAAGAGAAACAACAGTCAGTTGATAAGTGGGTTACAGAAAATCCTCAGTCATGTTCTCCTTCATCAAATAAGTCCTCACCTCCTGTCACTAATTCCGTGAAACGTCCTGATGTGCCCCAGGAGGAACGGGACTCATCCTCTGCCTACAACACAGGGGACTCGACGGGAAGTAATCATAGACCAGCATTAGAACTTAGTTTGGTACAGGATCCAAAACTTCGGCAATCCACCCTTACACTTTGTCCTCCAACTCATGATCAATCACTCCAAGTAAGTTTTGTATGGTATTTTTGCTATTTTTTATTACTATTTATTTTCATTAGCTTTTGGGTTTTGTGCATTCCACGAAGTTCAGGAAAAAGTTACTGGTATATCTTGGAACACATTATTTTTTTATTGGTTAGTAAAATTTTTACACATCATGTGTTACATTTCTAGTTAGTTTATGCACAAAAACATGTTTAGTGTCATTATTGCTTGTATATTACCTTCCACAAATGTATTATTTATTTTTTTAGGCAACATCTTGCAAATCAAAGTCATTTCCACCATACTTAATAGAACTGTAGTATCGCATTACATGTATGGATTATAGTACATGAAGTGAAAATGGGCTTTCCTTTAGAAATTCTTGCTACTTATACTTGTCGAAATAAGAAATGATACTGACACTTCTCAAGAGGAATGCTGTAAATGGTTTAATAAAAAGCTCAAAGGTTTTATCTGTGTTAGAGTAAGAGAAGTGGGAAAATGGTAGAGCTTATAAAGTCTTTGTACCTATTTTATAACTTATGTAAATGTCGCAAACATTTCCCAATAGGAAACAAATTTTTCTTGGATAAGGATTTTTTGTATTATAAGTTTATCATCATCATCATCATCATCATCATCATCATCTCCTCCCACGCCTATTGACGCAAAGGGCCTCGGTTAGATTTCGCCAGTCATCTCTATCTTGAGCTTTTAATTCAATACTTCTCCACTCATCACCTCCCACTTCACGCTTCATAGTTCTCAACCATGTAGGCCTGGGTCTTCCAACTCTTCTAGTGCCTTGTGGAGCCCAGTTAAACATTTGGTGAACTAATCTCTCATTTGGAGTGCAAAGAGCATGCCCAAACCATCTCCATCTACCCCTCACCATGATCTCATCCAAATATGGCACTCGAGTAATCTCTCGTATAGTTTCATTTCTAATCCTGCCCTGCCATTGAACTCCCAATATTTTTCTGAAGGCTTTGTTCTAAAATCTACTAAATCTGTTGGAGATTGTTTCATTGTCATATCCCGAGTCATATCCATACAGTAACAAAGATCTCACTAAACTGAAATATAGCCTGATTTTTATATGTAATTTTAGGCGATTTGATTTCAGAATTCTACTTACCCCAGCCATTGTCTGATTTGCTTTTTCCAATCTTCCACTAAACTTCAATTCTAATGACCCTGTATTGAAGATCATATTTCCTAAATACTTAAATGATTGTACCTCATTAATCCTTTCTCCTTCCTATGATATTTCATCTTCCATTGCATATTCCATTCTCATCATCTCTGTCCTTCTTCTATTTACCTTGAGTCCAACCTCCTGTGATATTTCATGCATTCTGGTAAGCAAGCATTGGAAATCCTGTGTGTACTGCTGATAAGGACAGCATCATCAGCGTGCTCTAGGTCAGATAATTTCCTATTATAAATTTAGATCAATATTACTTTGTACTGCATTTAATTAGAACATCTGTTAATGCTTTTCTAGTTCATAAATTTTAGGTTTCATCAAGTTAGAGCATTATTTTAATAAACATTAAGGAAATTTTTAGTTTTATGGTTTTTCTTTCAGGTAAGTCTAGAATCTGACACATACTCCGCCATATCATGTGATAGTTGTCGCAGGTGTATGCGACTACCTCCAATCCATGCTGTGCATGCATTTAGAGCAAGTGGTCATAACCCGGAAGCAAGTCATCACAATAGTTCAAGTAATCATAAGGCCACCCAACCTGATTGTGAAAGTCATCGTAACTATGTTACATTTTTACCTGCTCAAACAATGTACACGAATGCTGCCAATCTGCAGCAAACAATATGGTTACAACAGCAGCTGTTTAGACAAGCATTGCACAAAGGAAACAGCACTACACCCACGACTCCTACAGGGTTATCCTCGGGTCTTCCACCGAAAGTGCCCCCCAAGCCATCTTCAGATCAACCTGTGAAAATGGAATGGAAGGTGAGATGCTTAAAGATATATATCTACATATGTATAGACATAAAAAGTAACTACAAAGGAATTGTAGGATTCTATAATAATTGAAAGCAATGTATCCCTTTTCATGCTATTTTCAAGATGTAAGCATTGCATACATATACTATATGAAGGTACAGTTTAGCCTTGATACAGTATAGTGATTCAAATGGCTACTAGTCTGAAAATTGTTGTCCTTATGGTATTATGACATTGATGTTATAAGGAAGTTTAAACATTTAGGTGTGTTGATACTGTAGCCCTTTAGCTCTTTTTAGAGCGTTTGGGGTCTGGCCTTCTGATAAGTAACAAAGACAACATCATAGCCTACACCTGAACATTTGTAAAATATCCTCCTGGTAGTACAGGAGTAACGTATTTACCTAGCATTCGCATGGCGGCAGATTAATCCCAGCCTGGAACCGTAAGTTTAAGCTGTTTACAGGGGATACCATTGCTGCTGTTTGGGCACCACTGCGGGGGTTGGGCTTGCCCGGCTGACGTTCTGGTGAGCATCTATTTGGATGAAACTGGAAGTGAAACCAGACACCTTTAACCTTTAATTATACATTGTATACCCAAATCTAAATTTTTCCTTTCACTTAACATTCAAATTACATCTAGAAAGTAATGATAATAATATTGCTTACAAATACAGAGGCCAACAGACTTGCCACCATATTCACATACAATATTAGGAGGAGGATTTATTGTTACGAGGATATAATTTTTCATTTAGCCTTGTAATTTGGGTAAAAGTTAATGGCCTTGAAATGGGCAGATGCTTTGTGCTTGGTAGATTGGAAAGGATATGTGTTTGTTGATGTCGCCATTTATTGGGTAATGTAAATGGCTTGATAGCCAATATATCTCTCTAGGTAGGGTTTTCATTGGTTGATTTTTTCTCATTTTTATTTTATTCAGGAAACATGTATACTGTGTAGTTGTAAATGTTTTATATACGATTGGTTATCAGATAAATAATTTAGGATGAAAGCAATTTTGTATGTGACTCCCAATAACATTGTGAAACAAAAAATGTTTATAAGAGCTTTATGAATTTAGGTAGTTTAGAAAGTTATGATTTTACGTTCATATACTGTAATTGTACAATATGTAATTTACCAGTAGAATATTATAAAGATACTTATAGCCATAGATTCTTCTTCACCCAAGGGGTTAGCTACTGCACTGTAATTGTTCAGTGGCTACTTTCCTCTTGATAAGGGTAGAAGAGACTGTTTAGCTATGGTAAGCAGCTTTCTAGAAGGACACTCCAAAATCAAACCATTGTTCTCTAGTCTTGGGTAGTGCCATAGCCTCTGTACCATGGTCTTCCACTGTCTTGGGTTAGAGTTCCATTACTTGAGGGTACACTCGGGCACACTTTTCTATCTAATTTCTCTTCCTCTTGTTTTGTTGAACTATTTATAGTTTATGTAGGAAATATTTATTTCAATGTTATTACTGTTCAAAAAATATTTTATATTTCCTTGTTTCCTTTCCTCACTGGGCTATTATCCCTATTGGGACCCCTGGGCTTATGGTACACTGCTTTTCCAACTAGTGTTATAGCTTAGCAATTAATAATAATGATAATAATTTGCAAACTGCAACGTTTTATACGATGATTCATTAATATTTGTTTTGTAGGTGAAAATAAGACCCGATGGTACTCGTTATATAACTCGTCGTCCTGTTAGAAGCAAAATGCTGAAAGAAAGGGCTTTAAGAATCAACGAAGAAAGGGCTAGTCTTACCACAGATGATGATGCAATGTCGGAAATGAAGGTCAGTAAACTCTTAAGATATTACAGTTGGAAAATTTTGAGTGGTTTTTAGCTTAGTTTTATGAAACAGTATTATACCACCTTATATTGTTAATTGGTCCAAGATTTGGTCATTTTTTTAATGTACTGTACAGTAGTTTGGTTTTCACATCATAAAGTGACTTGTACATTCCATAGAAATATACTGACCACAAAGAAGTATTTACAACCTGCTATCATTTTATAAAAGATATATAGTACTATACAATACAGTACTTATTTGTTGTTTTATGACTTAGAGACCAATGTATGGTGGAATAGAGTGACTTAACTTGGATGCTATTTTTGTTTAATATTTAAGGAGAGTGACATAAAGTTGGAACTGATGTAATTGAACCGACGTAAATAGGAGTATTACTGTATTGTTTTGTGCATCAGAACTATCAAAGAGCATTAATGATATATAGTACTCTACTTGTTTTGGGAAATAATTTTAATACTAACCTTTTTTCCTACTCGTCATACAAACCTTTGTCCATTAATTAGAGAGATTACTTCATCACGAACCAAAATTGGTCATTAAACTTCGACAACAAGCGGTTCTCTTACTGGTGAAGATGCAGGCCAAGAAGCCCCTCACCCTTTCAAGTCAGAGATTCTTCACTTTTACTCTGGCCACTGTAAGGGAACAGATGTACAGACAGTTCTTGTCGAACTTAGTCATTTTCTTCCTTTTTTTCATAAAGTGAATGTCAGTTGTTAGTTGTGAAATGGAAGCAGGAAGCTCATTGCCAGGGAAGGAGTGGAATCGGTACCCGGTTGGTCTAACTGGCTGTAGATACTGTACACACTTCCTCTGTGCTTTGGAGGCATAACTGTTCTCAGGCCTCCCAGTTTGCTGAGTGTAGGTTATAGGCTCTGGTGCAGTGATGGGCTTTCACCCTGGGTGGAGGAAGCAAGTGGGGCTGTCATGGTTATTGGACTGGGTCCAGAATCTTTGGATCTAAATCAGCAAGTTTTCAGATTCGCTTGCGTGAGGAACCCTTAATGTGTGCTGCTTTGTGTGATGCGGCAGTCTTCAGAGGCTGAACTCCTTCCCTCAGTGTCAGAGAGCATGATGGTTCCCCCTTAGCGCTAGAAGACGGGTATGTTTATTGGGAGCTCCTGGCACGGTAGGTAAGGGGCCAGTGTCAGGAGCCAGAGCTCATAGTTGGTCAAGGTAAGTGCTACCCGTGCACCTGGAATTCCCAGATTCTTGTTTTGGTCCCAGTGATTCCCACCCCTTATTCCCTTGTGGCAGTTGCCCCCAAACCCTGTTCCCCTGTGGCAGTTGCCCCTAACCCTTGGTCTGTTGCCCTCCCATTGTGTCAGGGGTTGTGTCACCAGGTCCGCAAGTTGTGGGATCACGAGGCATTGAAGTGTGCCTTCACCTCTCCCTGTAACAGTGCGCCTCAGTGTTGTGGTCCCTGTGGGAGCAAATATTACTGGAAGAGTCCTGGCCCTGTGCCGTGGCCTCCAGGACCATCCTGGGACACAGGGTCCCTACCCTGTTCCACTGCTCTCCAGAGCCATGCTATGACCCAGTGTTCCTGTCTGCGGCTGTGGCCCAGTGTTTAGTAAGTGTTCGGCTCCGTACACTTTCTGCTCCAAGGTTGATGAGTAGCAGCGGCGATCTCCTTCTCTCTTCCTTCCAGGTCACTGGACTTCTGTGCCTCCTCCTACCATCAAGTCCCTCAAGTGGTTAGATGGGATGGCACCTTTTGAGGGTGCACTTTGGTAGGCCAAGAATGTGAGATGAACACTTATTCCTCATGCTTAGAGCACTGGGCCGTGGTCGCTTCTCTGCCCCAACTCTCAGTATGAGAAGTACAGTGCTTCCCCCACTGCTACTTGGTCCTTTTTCCAGGACGGATGTATGGTCCTTCCTCAGCTCCCGACTATGTTCCTGGTTCTTTCCTTGGCACTGAATTGTTGGACTTATGAGGGGGGAGGAGAGTGTCCTAAGCCTACTGCCTCCCCTTTGGCCTTAGCAATGGATGAGTTTTCTTGGGAGTAGGATGTCTCGAGGACTTCGGACCGTGGTCTGGAGCCCACTTGGCCAGACTAATCTGAGTTGAGAGTCCTGGGGATGAAGGTCGTTATTTTCATTTTTGAGTGCAATGGCCTTGGGGAGACAACTGTGGCTCTGCCTTTTTTGGGAGTAACTTTGGCCATTGATCAGCACTTCTGGGACCCCTCAAAGATCAAAACCCTCGTAAGAGTTTCCATGACCGGATCTTGTGAGCCTGGCACTGAACCAAATGGGTGATAGATCTGCGGGTCCAAGAATCCACTTCAGTCCAGCAGGTCAGGAAAGATCCTACCACTCCCACACTCTATGCAGTGAAGGCAGCAACCTTGGAGGTTCAGCCTTGGCCTCTCCATGCTGTTCTTGCTTGATCAGGGGTCAGGAGCAGTCAATTACTTCACAATGTCGTTGAGGTTCTTAACGGTAAACGCTTTGGAGACTTACAAGCTCCTTGTACTGTGGGTGGGAAGGTAATCACCTTCCTTGCCACCAGGAGGCAATTTCCTCAAAGATGGCTTTGGCGGGGCTCAACTTGCCAGTGTGGGGTGCCAAGCCGCTCCTGCTGAAGATTCATGTGAAGTGGCAGCAGCATCATAGAGAACTGCTTTGTTGGACATCTAATCCAGCGCGTGGTCTCCTTCAAGGGCCCCGGCCAAAGTGGACAGCGGCAAAACTTTCAGGGCTGACCAAACCCATGGGATTGGGAAAGGTCCCTGCGCCTCCCCTGAGATCCCAGTACGCAACTCACATGATCATTTACCTGAAAAAGCCTGTTCATGCACAGCTTTTTTGAGCTTCTTAATGAGCCATCTGACATCCACGTAAGCCCTGGTCTTGCGGGTAAAGATGGAAAGGATGTTGGAGAGGATAGTGCTCGGAGTCGTTTAAGATGAGTCTGCTGGTGGTGTGGAGGATTGATTTTTGTTTTATTTTTATTCATTTTTGTTGTTTGCCAAATCCAAAGAGAGAGAGAGAGAGAGAGAGAGAGAGAGAGAGAGAGAGTATGTGTGTGTGTGTGTCAGCGAGCGAGAGGTAGTTAGCGTATTGATTGTTTGTTGTGAGAAAGACTGTTGGTATAACTGAGATTGTTTGTTTATATTTTTAGCTAGGTTAGGACAGTGGTGCATGTCTTGGGCAAATGATTATTTTGATTTGACTGCAGGTAGAGGCAGTTGTGTGTGTGAATGCTGGACTACTATTATTATTATTATGTTTTACCAGCGTGGAAGTGTTTTGTTGATTTCAACAGCCGTAATTCCTCCTTTGGAGAACTAATTTATTGAATGCTTATCTTAAGTTGCTGACCTGGCCTGTAATTGATTGTATTTAGCTTGCTCTTTTGGATTGCTCAACCGTTGATGACCTGGCCTGTTTATTAAGATTACGTATGATGATGATGATGATGATGATGATCTTGACACCCGTTACCCCAAGGAGTTAAGGCTGCTATGGCAAATTAAGAAACTCCTGTTTATCAAATACAGTAGTGGTGTTGTGCCAATAAAGACAGTTGGCTAAGTGAATGATTATTCAAGTGTTTTTTTTTTTGTGACTGTTATCTTGCAAAACTGTTAGTAAACACTCGCAATATATATATATATATATATATATATATATATATATATATATATATATATATATATATATATATATATATATGTTTTGTGTTTTGAAGTTAGGGTTGTGGTTAATTTAAGTTTAAGTTTTGTTAGTATTTTTTGGTTGGTTTATTTGAATGGTGTTAGGTTTTTTTTATTTATTAAGTTTATGATTAGTTTTAAGTATTTTGATTGTGGATGGTTTTGGGTTAAGCGTTTTAGTTTTAAGAAATATAGTATTAAGGTTATGGTTTGTTTTCATTTCGCATCTGTACAAGAGTCCAGTTGATAACGTAAGGGGAAAGTTTGTGCAGAGGAGACATTTGTCAGTTAGTGTGATTAAGGGTGTGGGGTTTGTTCTTGCGACATACCGTCACATGATTTTGGCGCCCGAACAGGGACTGCTGAGGTGGGACTGATCTGGACTCTTGGACGAAGGACTGATACCTTACCTTATTGCCTTATTGCCTTATTTTTTGTTTGGGTTCCCCCAGGTCCCTCAGTGTGAGGCACCTCGTATATCCACCAGAGAGTTGCTAATACATATTCCGGTGTATTTTGCATCTTCCAGTCTTGGATGGTCTGGGATGCATCTTAGGTATTTATCGAGCTGATTTTTAAACGCATCTACGCTCACTCCTGATATGTTTCTTAGATGAGCTGGCAGCACATTAAATAGTCGCTGCATTATCGATGCTGGTGCGTAGTGGATTAATGTCCTGTGCGCCTTTCTCAGTTTACCTGGAATGCTTTTTGGCACTATTAATCTACCTCTGCTTGCTCTTTCTGATACTTTAAGCTCCATGATGTTTTCAGCAATTCCTTCTATTTGCTTCCATGCTTGTATTATCATGTAGCGTTCTCTTCTCCTTTCTAGACTGTATAGTTTTAAAAATTGCAGTCTTTCCCAGTAATCAAGGTCCTTAACTTCTTCTATTCTAGCAGTATAGGACCTTTGTACACTCTCTATTTGCGCAATATCCTTTTGGTAGTGTGGGTACCATATCACATTGCAGTACTCGAGTGTACTACGCACATAAGTTTTGTAAAGCATAATCATGTGTTCAGCTTTTCTTGTTTTAAAGTGTCTGAATAACATTCCCATTTTTGCTTTACATTTAGCCAACAGTGTTGCTATTTGGTCGTTGCATAACATAGTCCTATTTAAAATTACACCAAGGTCTTTAATTGCTTCCTTGTTTGTGATTGTCTCATTATTAGGTCCCTTGTATGCATACACCATTCCTTCTCTGTTTCCATAATTTATTGATTCGAATTTATCGGAGTTAAATACCATCCTATTTATCTCTGCCCATTCATATATTTTGTTTAGATCTCTTTGTAGTGAGTTCCTATCTTCATCACAAGTAATTTCTCTACTTATTCTTGTGTCATCGGCGAAACTTCTCACTACGGAGTTTTCAACATCACAGTCTATGTCTGAGATCATAATAACAAATAGCAGTGCAGCTAATACCGTACCTTGGGGCACACCAGATATTACCTGGGCTTCATCTGATTTCTCGTCATTTGCAACCACTATCTGTTTTCTGTTTTGCAGGAATTCTTTTACCCATTTTCCTATCTTTCCCACAATATTATGCTTTCTCATTTTTTTCTCCAATATGTTATGGTCTACCTTGTCAAAGGCTTTTGCAAAATCTAGATAGATCACATCTGTGTCTTTTTCATTTATCATATTATTGTATATGTTTTCATAGTGAGCTATCAGTTGGGTCTGTGTACTTTTTCCAGGTACGAAACCGTGTTGACCCATATTAAACAAATTATTTTTGACCAAATGGTTCATTATTTTCTTTTTTATTACCCTCTCATACACTTTCATAATATGTGATGTTAGACTAACAGGTCTATAATTGCTTGCCTCTAGTCTTGATCCACTTTTGAAGATAGGGGTTATATAAGCTAATTTATGTTTAACATATATCTCGCTCATATCTATACTCTGTCTTAGCAGTATTGCAAGTGGCTTCGCGATAGTGTTTGCAGTTTTTTTTAACAAAATCGCTGGAACTCCATCTGGTCCGGCTGCCGATCCATTTTTAATTTCGTTTATAGCCGTGACAATATCTGCTTCATTAATATCTATATCCGTTAGATATTCAACATTTTCTTCTCTCATTTCTGTTTCATTATTCTCATTCGCAATTCTTGGCGTGAACTCACTCTTATATTTTTCTGCTAATATGTTGCATATTTCCTTTTTTTCATTCGTTAGCCGTCCTTCAATTCTTAGAGGGCCTATTTCTATTCTCCTTTTATTCATCTTTTTTGCATAGGAGTAAAGTACTTTGGGGTTTCTTTTTATATTTTGAAGTGTCCTTTCTTCTAAGTCCCTTTTTTCATTTTCTTTCGACTGTATAATCTTTTGTTCTGCATTTTCTATCTTACATTTTATTTCCCTCATTTTCCACACATTTTTTTCTTTTGCAAGATTTTTCTTCCACTTTTTAATTTTCTGAAATAAGATCCTTCTGTCTCTTGGTATGTACGTCTTTTGTTTATTGTTTTTTTTCGGTACATATTTTTCAACAATTTTCTCCAGTATTTTGTACAGTATATCCGTATTTACCTGTATATTATCACTTATAAATACATTTTTCCATTCTTTATTCAGTTCTTCATTTATTTCTGACCATTTTATATTCTTACTGTAAAAGTTATATTTTCCATATCCTTCCCAAAGTTTTGTGCTTTTATTAATTCTGTGATCACTTGCTTTGGAATGAACTATCAATTCTATGACATTGTGGTCTGAAATTCCCGTGTTATACACTATTATTTCTTTAACATAATTCACCTCATTCACAAATACTAGATCTAGGACATTTTCCTTTCTTGTTGGAATGTGGTTTATTTGTTGCATATTATGTTCTAATAGCATATCTTGAAGCTTTTCAAATTGCCTCTTATCTTCTGCGCTACTATTACTATCTTTTTTATATGTATACATACAACCACTTTCTTCTATCCGTTCTTTCCAATCCACGAAAGGAAAGTTAAAATCTCCGGATAGGAGTATATTCCAGTCTTTATGGTTTCTACATATATCATCTATTTTTTCTATTATTATGTCAAACTCCTTAGTGTTTGGGGGTCTGTAAACTACAATATTCATTAGTTTTTCAAATTCAAATTCTACCGCAATCAATTCACATTCTGTGTTGCTGTATTTTTCACATACTTTTCCTTGATTTATGTCTCTTCCATATATTGCGGTTCCCCCTTGATTCCTATTTTTTCTGTCTGATCTATAAGTTTGGAAACCCTTTATCTGGTCATCACTGCCAGTCTCTTGGGAATACCATGTTTCACTTATATTTAATATATCTATTTTTTCAATTTGGGTTAGTTCTTCTAAGAACTCTATTTTCCTTTTAGAGTTACTCGTGACTAAACCCTGTGCATTCATTACTATTATGGTTTGTGTTTCATCCCCATTATTTAATATTGGTAATATGGATTCTCCCATGCTTCCTTCCTGTTCTGATATGATGTTCTTTTCTTCATTTCCCGGAATTCTGCCATTAAAAAATCCAACTTTTCTATTATAGTTGCTCTTTCGCCTTCATATTTATTTGTGTGTGTATACCTGCAACTGTCCCCATATCTGCACCAACCCCTGGCATTATAGATGCATTCTTTGTAGTTGGGCTCTAAATGTGCAGGTTTGGGTTGAAAGGCCTCATATCTTGGGGCTCTTGGTTCAAAGCGCGGTATATACACGGCCTGCTTTTTTGTTTCTTTTTTTGTTTCTTTTTTGCTTTCATTTTTCTTTTCAGTTTGCTGAGTTTTCTTACATTCATTCATGGTTGCAGGATGCATATATCGACATTTTTTGTTGTACATGCATCCTTTTCCTTCTTTTAGGTTTTTGCATATTTTTGGATGGAGATCTCTGCATTCGTCTCCATATCCGTCTAAATACGCACATTTACCATATATTTCATAATTATGGCATATCTTTGGATGCTTGTAGTAGCATCTTTCGCCAAATCTGCAATTCCCTCTTTTCAGCATATTGCAGACTATATCCTTCTTTTCTATTTTTTCTTGTTCTTGCTCTTCCCTAAAATTATGTAGGTCCGGGTAGAGTCTCTTGGGTCTATTATTTGTTTCCATCTGGTAATTTATTTCTTCATAAGTATGTTGTTGGATGGCATCATAGGTTATATCAATGATTTCTTCTGCATCCTTACACATATCCTGTTCATTGTTCTCTTCTTCTTCTTTTTCTTCTTCTTCTTCTTCTGTTTCTTCTTCTTCCTCTTCTTTATCTTCAACTACTTGCAGATTTAGTCTCGACTTAATTATATTTTCTATCCAGACTAAGCATGTTGAGCAGAATACCTTTGTGTCTTTATTTTTTATTTTTTGCTGTATTTCAGCACATGTGGGATGTGTTGGGACATGACAGGCATCACATTTTCTAATCAATTGTTGAGGATTATTAATGGAATACCATATCTTACATGTATTACACCATTTTGGCATTCTTTTTCCCATTGCATCAATCAGCATATTCACCATATTGGACTTCTTATTGTTCTTAGATGGAATGTGTTGATTGATGTAGACTTTCTTTATAAGTCTCTTTAACACTTGGATTTTCTTTGGAATTTCTTCTATTATTTTGCTGATGTTTTCCGCAGATTTGCTCCAGTTTATTGGATCATATTGTTTCAATATGTCTGCGAATATTTTTCCGTCACATTGGTTGACGTTACTAGTGACCTCTGTTATCAGACGGTCGAGCTCCTGTTTCGCCAACTCATGGAATTTATTTTTGCTGAGTCCAGCGATGTCTCTCCAAGCCTTGCCCGTGTTGTACATAGCCATCTTGATTAGATTTTTAGTAATTCACAAGATAACTATTCTATGCCGACGTTTTATCCCACTTCTCCGACCTCAAACTAATCACTGACTATTCACGAAAACTTGTAGCTATATTGCACTCGATAGCCTTTTGTTATCCGCGTTAAATCATGATATTTATAGGGTCGCAAAAGTGTAATCACTCACTGGCACACAGATACAAAACTGAGGATACGAAATTAGAATTAAGACTGAAAAAAATGGAAGAATAGTTAAGGGTTTTGAAGGAGGAATTGCAGTTGATTAAGGAGCGTGAGGAGTTGTCCGTAGAGAAAGAGAAGTTGTTGCGTGAGAATGCGAGGCTGAATTGTGAGAATGAGGAGATGCGAAAGGAACTGAAAGCGCTAAAGGCAACTGTGGAGGGATTGGAAGAGGGTGTTGAGATAAGGATGCGTGAGAATGAGGAACGAATGGAAGCTATGATGGGGCAAGTAATGGGTATGATGAAAACTTTCATGGGTGAAGGTGCAGTCGGAGGAGTGGTTTCTGCCTCAGGTAATTGGTTGATAGAGGAAGAGAAGGCTAAGGTAAGTGATAATGGGGAAGGTAGTGATAGTGAGATTGAAGATAAGGGAATTAGGCATAGTAAGGATGAACAGAAATGTGATAGGAAGAATGAGAAGAAAGGTAAAGGTAATGTGAAGGGGGAAAAGAAGAAAGGTCAGGATGAGAGTGAGGATGATCATGAATGGATGAAAATAGTAAGTAAGAAAAAAGGTAATAAGGGAATGATTAAGGATAGGAATTTAAAGTGTTGAATTGGATTCATTATATTCGAATGAGGAAGAAGGAAACAAGAAGGGATTAGGCAGTGAAGATAGTAGTGAGAATGAAGTTGAAGTTTGTAAGACAGTGGTTATGAGAGAGGTACCGAGGTGTGAAAGGTTTAATGAACATAGCAGTAGGGATGTGTATGACTTTTTTTAGGGAGTATGTAAGGTTCTGTCAGGCTAAGTATGGTGATAGTAAGAGAGTTTGGGTTAGGCAGTTTGGAGAATATTTGATGGGGTATTTGTTGACGATGTATGGTGTGGTAATGAGTGTAGGGGATGTTGATTATGAAAGTGTGAAAAAGAGAATAATTGAACAGGTAAAACGTATGAAAGGGAGTATTAGGTATAAGCGTAAGAATGATTTTGATGAAGCACGGATGAATGTCGGAGAAGCAATATCAATGTATGTATGTAGGTTGGAGATGTTAGCTAGGAAGAAATATGGGGATGAAGGCATAAATGAGAATAAGGAATTAATGAAAAAGTTTTGGGCTACTGTACCTGAGAATGTTGCTGGGTTTATTAATTTGAAACGGAAGGAGAAAATGAGGTGGACGAAAGAAAGATTGACATGGGATGATATTTTAGAGATAGTTGAGGACTATGAATTAGATAGATGTATGAAAGAAAGTAAATCTGTGAATGTGAGAACTGGAATGGAGGGAAGTGTGCCAGAATTTGTTAGTTTTAGAGATGCTGTTATGAGAGGACCATTGAGGGTAGCTGATAGTGTAGTAGATAGGAGTGTTAGGGCGAGTAATGTGGGGAATGCCTGTAAGGACGAATGAAGGGTTTAGGCAAGGAAATTGGGTTTGGAGAGATAGGAGTGCTAGTGCGCAGCAAGGTAGGTCACGTAGTTGTGTCTGTGAAGAGAAGTGTTATAGATGTGGAAAAGTAGGGCATAAAAAGAATGAGTGTAGATGGGTGTTGGGAGCATGTTTCGGGTGTGGTGAAATAGGGCATCGTATCAGTGAGTGTAAGAAAGAGAAAGAGGTTAAGTGTTTTCGGTGTGGTATGCCTATGCATATAGCGAGTGGATGTAGGAGTAATTGTACAAATGTGATTTGCGGAAGTTGTGGTCAGAATGGGCATTATGCGAGGATGTGTAGAGAGCAGCATGCTAAATGTACTGAATGTGGCGTAGATAGGCATATAGCTAGGGTTTGTAGGAAGAAGGGATTAGGCCAGTCAGGATGTTCGGGAAACTAGGTAGTCAGAGGGTTCAACTGGGTGAGTCCTCCTGTGTGTGTGGAAGGAAGAGGATAAATTTTCGTGAGAATGGGATGAATAATTGGTTGGAAATGTGTAAGTATGAACCCAGTATGCATGAGAAGTTAGGGCTGGAAAATAAGCAATTAGTGTTAGTTGAATATAGGTAAAAGAAGGTTTGAAAATATTTAGTCAGGATAAAGTACACGGGAAATTTATAGGTAAAGGTAGGATTCAGAACAGGAATGACAAGGGTGTAAATGTACAGGTGAGTATGGAATATAAATGAGTTAATACCATGGCTGAGTATGAATACCTATTGTGTGTGTGGTTTCACCTTAGGTGATGTAAAAGAAAGTACTGTATGACAAATGCGAGAATGAGAGTTAGAATGATAAGTTGTATGAATGATTCTTTTATTAAAGTAGAAAATGGTTTGGAGGAAATGGATGAATTGCTAACAGAAATAAGTGAGATTTTAGGGCCAGATAATAGTGAGGTAGATGGGATAGTGCATGATATAGTAGATGATAGGAGTATAGATGAGAATCGGATTAGGACAATGAATGATAGTGATATGGAAGAAGTAAATGAGAGAGTGTATGAAAGCCCTGTTACTCGAAGCAGAGGTCCTGTTCCCGACTGCGACTGGGTTATGAAAAAAATTAGGTAAGTGTTGTGTGAGACGGATTTGGCAAAGTAAGGGGAGAGGAATGTGGAGGATTGATTTTTGTTTTATTTTTATTTATTTTTGTTGTTTGCCAAATCGAGAGAGAGAGAGAGAGAGAGAGAGAGAGAGAGAGAGAGAGAGAGAGAGAGAGAGAGAGAGAGGTGTGTGTGTGTGTGTCAGCGAGCGAGAGGTAGTTAGTGTATTGATTGTTTGTTGTGAGAAAGACTGTTGGTATAACTGAGAATGTTTGTTTATGTTTTTAGCTAGGTTAGGACAGTGGTGCATGTCTTGGGCAAATGATTATTTTGATTTGACTGCAGCTAAAGGCAGTTGTGTGTGTGAATGATGGACTACTATTATTATTATTATGTTTTACCAGCGGGGAAGTGTTTTGTTGATTTCAACAGCTGTAATTCCTCCTTTGGAGAACTAATTTTTTTAATGTTGATCTTTAGTTGGTGACCTGGCCTGTAATTGATTGTATTTAGACTGCTCTTTTGGATTGCTCAACCGTTGATGACCTGGCCTGTTTATTAAGATTACGTATGATGATGATGATGATCTTGACACCCATGACCCCAATATATAACGGATTTTGAGCAAAGCGAAAAATCTATTTTTAAGTGAGATAGCCATGTCGTCCTGGTGGAAGGTTCCTTAAGGTATCTTTCTAAGGGATATTTACTACAGTGATACTCCCAGAGAATTAACCATAGGTCTCCAGAATTCTAACTCCTGGTGCGAGTATCCTTAATATATCTTTAAGGATATCGCATAATATCAGGGAACTTTTTTTTGATACGACACAGCAATCCTCACCCCGAATAGATTTTACTCTTTGAGGGGGAAGAGTGGCGAACGAAGGGGAGCCGATATCAAGGTACCCGGTGGACCCCTCCCTGTACTGCTACAGCCCATCATTCCTTGTTGTGGGGTCATTTTAAGAAAGAAGGGTGGGTCCATCAGGACGACATGGCTATCTCACCCAAAAATAGATTTTTTGCTTTGCTCAAAATCCGTTTTTGGGGCTCAGCCATGTCGTCCTGATGGAAGCTTACCAGAGAATTAAATTGAAAATACTATATCTGTGGGTTTGTATAAGTGCCTTTACTTTGAATGAGTTCCTTATATGGTCTCTAGACCTTTATATATGACATTACCATTATCTGTCTTATCCACTAAGCTTGGAACTAGCTTAGGGCTTCCTGCCCCCTGCAGGGAAAGTGTCGACTTCGTCTATAAGGATTCAAAGTTTGTATCTCCATAGGGAATGACAGTAATTCTTAGAGATTACCCTTCTCATACCTTGGAAATCTGTACGTACTCTGATTTCAAGTTGGGCCCTTCTAGGGTTTAATTAAAACTCTAGTATGCTTTATTCATCTTTAACTGAGATAGCAGCAATAAGACCCAAATACGTTTAGTATTTTACCTTGTAACTAGATTATCAAATGTTGTTACAATCAGGTATGAATCTGATCTGGCATTGAAAACACATCAGGGTCCATAGTTTCTCTTGTCGAAAAAATATTTAATTTCATCGAAATGATGCCACTCAGTGGAGATGTGAAACCAAATCTGACTGATTTGTACAGATTTTGGAAATGCATGAACACCATGTCGCAACATTCACTCGGCACTGGTGTTATCAGTCAGATATGCACCTACTGTATATGGAACAGTGTGTTAATCATCGTTGTGATTTGCACTCGAGGGTAAATGTACCCATGCACCCAATGCACTGGAAAGTCCCAAAGCAGTTCACTGTTCATCGCAGCGCTAGACGACGGGTTTTTTAACACTACCCGCCCCCACCACAACATGTTTTATTTCATGTACTTGCTTCATATAGTGTCTGTAAAAGATCTGGTTGATCTCCACCCAGTGTATGAGCGGAATCTACCAAAGAAAGAAGAAGTTCCATGAAGAAGCAATTTTCTTTGGATCGTGACCTGTGGGTGAGCTGTCAGGATCCGCTCTCCGAATAAGTAGGTGAGCATTGCTCTCAGTTATCTTAGGGATAGATTTTGATCCTGAGGTTTCGCCTCGGAAGAGCTGTCCTTCCTTGAAGTCTGAAGTTCTACGAAGATAGACCTTAAGACACTCTACTGGGCATAGAGAGACATCTTCCTTCAGTGGGCAGATTCTCCAAGGACCCCACCTCTTGGTGGGTAGCTCATTCTCGGCCAAAAAGGCAGGATCAGGAAAGGGGTTCAGTTTTCCTGGTTAGGAACTGAATATGGCCTACATCCCTGATAGGGCCAATATTTCCTTGACTCTAGCCCCTGAGGCTATTGCGAACCAAAAATTGACTTCTTGTGTTAGTTCCTTTAGAGTAAAATCCTCATTGTTTAGGTTCGAAGCATAGTGCAAGACTTCGACTAACGACTATGTAATGGGCTTTGGATGGGTTGCTGGTTTGGGTCTACCACATGCTTTGGCACCTTATAGAAGGTTTCGCTTGTGAGGTCCACCTCAAAGGCGTATAGAAGAGGTCTAGTCAGGGCCGATTTACACGTGGTTATCGTAGTGGAAGTCAGGCCTTGTTCAAGTAGGTAAATGAAGAAAGAGAGACAGAAACCTGTTGAAATTTCTGTTGGTCCCCATGTTTTCACAAAGGATACCCATTTCTTCCAAGACAATTCACATTGTCACCTGGTTGAACTTGACTTGTGCTCTACAATGAAGTCGGCCTCATTCTTCAAGATCCCAAACTTTTTGTTCGCTGCTAGGGCGAAAAAATCATGAGATGCAGGTTGTTGGTTCTCGAGGGTGAAATGTAAACAGTCGACTTCTGCACCAGTTTGGATAAAACTGGGTTCGGCAGAGGAAACAGCTTCAGTTCCAATTCTAGAACTAGAGGGAACCAATTGTTTTTGGGCCATTTGGGGGCCACTACATCAGCTGTTCCTCTGAAGGATCTTGGCTTGTCGAGGACTTTTAGCAGGAGATTGGTTGGTGGAAACAGGTAAATCCGATTCCATCCGTTCCAGTCAAGAGACATGGCGTCTATCGCTTCTGCTTAAGGTTCTCGAAAGGGGCTACATATCGAGGTAGTTTCTTGTTGTCTCTCGTTGCGAAGAGGCCGATCTGCAGTTCCGGGACTTTTATCGAAAATAAAGGAGAATTAGTCTGCGTCTAGGGACCATTCTGTCTCTATCGGCTTTCGCCTGGATAGAGCATCCGCCATCACATCGTAGAACCCTTGAATGTGAACTGCTGATAAATGTCATCTTCTCTTCCTTACCAGGCGGAAGATGGCTAACATCACATGATTAATGTGAGGTGAACTCGGGCCTTGTCGATTTAGACATATTACTATCACCTCGTTGTCGAGGACCAGTCTGATGTGGACTGCTCTGTGAGGGGATAGTCTCTTCAACGTCAGGAAGACTGCCATAGCCTCCAAGATGTTGATATGAAAGTTTTTTGAACTTGAGTGATCAATTTCTTGCACTTTCATTTCATGCGAATGGCCTCCCCATTCTTCTGGGGAGGCGTCCATGTGTATCACCACTGATGTTTGTGGTGGTTGCAAGAGAGTTGTCTGTGCTAGGCTCTTATTCGGTGACCACGTCCTTAATAACTTGGGCAATCGGGTTGGTGTCAACCTTGTTGATCTCTTCGAGCGTTTGATGCGTATCTTCTCCAGACTCCTGAAGCATCCTTTAGCTGTGCTTCTAGCACTGGGTCTGTCACTACTGCGAAGTGGAGAGAGCCCAGTATTCTTTCCTGTTGCTGTCTTGAAATCCTCTTGTGTTGGATTAGTCTCTTGACAGATGCCGCTATATCTCTCCTCTTTTTTAAGAGATTGGAGAGGTGGTGTGACTGCAAGTTCCCATGGATTCCTAACCATTGAAACTTGTAAGCTGGAGAAAGGCGAGACTTCTAGCGATTGATCTTGAAGCCCAGGTGTTCCAGGAACTGGGTCACCTTTCTGGCCACTTGCAGACAAGTAGTCTTGGATGCTGCCCTCACCAGCCAATCATCCAGGTATGCTACTACTTGTACTCCTTCGGAGCGTAGTTGCTGGACAATCGTGTCCACTAGCTTTGTGAATACCTTTGGGGCTATGTTTAGTCCAAAGGGCATGGCTGTGAAGACATATTTTGTCTTCTGTAGCCTGAATCTTAGGAGGAGAGGGGCGACTGACTGGTAGGTGCCATTAAGCATCTGCCAGGTCTATTGAGACTGTGTACGCCCCTTTTACGGTAGAGGGGTCCTTATGTGTTGCAATGTAAGCATCCGGAACTTGTTGTTCTCAATGAACTTGTTGAGTGGAGACAAGTCTAGAATGACTTTGGGTTTCTCCGAGTCTTTCTTGGGAACACAAAACTGCCTTCCCTGGAATTTTGATGTACTTGGATTTTCTCATTACCTTTTTATTCAAGAGTTCTGAGGTATATTCTTCCAATAAGGGGGTAGAGTGTTGGAAGAATTTTGGAAAAGTGGGGTGGATTTTTGTTCCATTTCCAACCAAGTCCATTCGTAATTTGGCTGTGGACCAGGGATCGAAGGTCCAGTGATCCCGAAAGTGGAAAAGTCTGCCTCCTACCTGAAACCTCTTAATGTTTAGAGGTTCCTGAGGACTTGTTTTCGTGATCATGTCCTCCTGCAACCTTGGGGTGTTTCCAGAGGATCCTCTTTTTGGACCCTTACCTTTTCAGGGCCAAAGGGTGGTCGAGTTCACGGTCAGAAATTGTCCAGTTCTAATGAAGATTTCCTCAGTGAGGTCATTGCCCACTTTTGGAGAAGGTTCCTATTCTCAGTGGTGGCTTTGGCAATGACTTCTTGGACCACTTCCTGTGGGAAAGGGTCTTCGCCCCAGATACACAATGAAATCAGTTTTCTGGGTTCGTGTTTCACCGTTGTTGCGGCAAACACATGCTCTCTACAGGTCCTTTTTTGAGCTGAGAAAAGCATACAAATCCATCACAAGGGTGGGGCGTTATTTAAGGCCGGCACATATTTCCAAGCAGTTTTAATGAGACAGGGAGACGGCAAGACTATCTTTTGTCTCCTGTTGCCTTCTCAAAAGATGGTTTGGCAACTTTGGAAGGTTCTCATTAAACTACTGGCTTGTGATCTCCTAATCCAACTTTGAGACGGAGAAGGTTAGATGTACCTCTTTCCACTTCTCCTCGCAGGTGGGCATAGCTAGAGATAATGGTTTGAATTTCTCTAGGATTGGGCAGGGTTTGCCCCCTTCTGCTGCTCTCATGACACAGTGTAGGGCTTTCCCTAAAAGGGGAAAGGCTCTGGTGGAAGGAGCAATGAAGGTTGGCTGCTTCTTGCTCAATGCTGAGACTTTAGAGTTAATATGCCCGGCTCCTTTCTGGGTCTTGGTAAGGATGGCTTGTACCTTGTCATATTCGAGGACAATGACTTCCTTCGGTATAGTCTCTTCGCGGGATGTAGGTTCATCTCGCAGTCTCACGTAGCAATCTGGGTACGCTGAAAGCTGGGCCAGAATTGAAGCTCATTCAACATGGGTATGTGTTCCGTCTACCTCCAGGGGTTGGTTTCGGAGCAGTGAGGGAAGTCAGATATTTTAAGGGGCTTAGCGGAGCCCTTGGAAGTGCCAGGATTTTTCCCTTCCTGTACCTCTGTCTTCATCTCTTTGAGATCTTGCTTATTCTCCTCTAGTTCCTTCCGGAACAGTGTCAACATCTGATGGATCGACTCTAGGAGCACTTTGCTCTACCAACCTGCCTAGCCAGTTGGGGAGTTGGGGCTGAAGAGGTTGATATGCCGACACAGTGAGCTGAGGGACCTCAGTCACCGTTGAAAAGTATCCTTCTTCCTCTGTGGGTGGTTGAACCACTCCTTATTCAGGGCCTTCTTGCAGTAGGTCCTGTCTGGTGTCAATGGACACCTCCGACATCCGTTCATGGTGGATGTCCAAGTCTTGCAGTGCCTTGTTGATATCTGCGTCCACTGTCCATTGGATAAAAGGAGGCTGGACCTGTACCTGAGGCACAAACGTATTCGATTGAGCCTTAGGGAACAGTAGGCACTTAAGAGATTTGTTAGGTAGGTAAGGTCCCGGAAAGTTCTTCTGGAAGCCTCGTACTCGCCTTCGAAGGGTTTCCCTTGCTGTATCCCTTGACTCCGTAGTGTCAGGGATATCTTTTCCAAAGCCGACGGTCAGCAAGGTCAAGCGATTGGAGCAACCCTTCGGGTCCCAGTACCTCAGAGATCCAGATACGATGCAGGAGGGGCATAAGACCTGTACATCGTATGCCCACAAA
This sequence comes from Palaemon carinicauda, assembly GCF_036898095.1. NCBI lineage: Eukaryota > Metazoa > Arthropoda > Malacostraca > Decapoda > Palaemonidae > Palaemon > Palaemon carinicauda. Next base: position 184,569,238 of record NC_090725.1, read on the forward strand.
AGTTCTTTCTCTTGTGGTTGCAGAACACAACTGTACACTTCGCCATTGGCTACTCTTGTAAGGAAGAAAAAGGGTGAATGAGTACTAGGTTGTTTATTTCGTTAATATAATGTATGCTTAAAATAAGGGTCTCAGTACCTCAGGGGTCCAGATACGATGCAGCAGGGGGCATGAGACCTGTACTCCGTAGGCCCGCAAAGTTATTACTCTTGTGGTTGCAGAACACAACTGTACCCTTCACCATTGGCTCCTGCTGTAGGAGTGAAAAAGGGTGAAATGAGTACTCAGTTGTTCATATCATTGATATAATGCATATATAAAAAATGGTAATGCATACTATTATATTTAATAGCTTAGGATAGTAAGCTAGAAAGGAAATAGGAAAGACCCATCTCTGTGTTTCCTCTCACAGGCAGTTGCTGAGACCTCCGTCAATATTAATATTTAAATTCCTTATAAGGGAAAATACAGAGGGGAATAACTCTCGTGCATAGAGCCGGAGCTAGTAAATATTTATACTAACTCCTCCACCTGTAAAATATTAATACTGAATGGTGTTTCATGAGTGTCCGATAATCCAAGGATTCATGAGGGTGTTGAGGGAATGCTTCAACCTCAGCATGTTATGCGGTCCCATCAGTAGGCTGAGAAATGATACACAGAGTATGTTAGAAATACTTGTACTACTGTATTGTTATATACTGTAGTTTTCCAACTACTGTATTGTTATATACTGTACTGTAGTTTTACTGGCTACTGTATTGTTATATATACTATAGTTTTACTGGCTACTGTATTGTTATATACTACTCTACCGGGGTTAGGCTAGTGCCTGGCGGCACTAAGTGATAGAGAGAGAGAGAAAGAATGGAAAGGAGGGTTTCCTATTATTATGATTTAGCACAATAAATGGAAGTGTAGGAGGGCTACTGCCGCCTACTGTCTCCTTGCCAGAATGGGAATTCTAATGGAAGGGGAGGAATGCATCAGATTCTAGCTTCCATCCAGCCACAACTTTTGCCGCCGGCTGTACTGCCCGTTGCGAGGTCTGTGGATGGCAGTCCAAGAGAGGACTGAAGAATTCTCAGCAGAATATTGGGTTTCCCACCGGCAGCTGTCAGGGCCAGCTTAGTCTTGCCCCCGGGGCATTCACTTCCGGTGAAAGAAGGACATAAGGGGGAGTTGGCCGAGGCGGCAACCTAATCGCCGCTGGTAGGGTCCCGGCCGGCAACTAGTCAATCCAGCAAGCCGGGATGATTGTAGAATACCGGCCAAAAGACTGTTGTGAAGGTTAGGCCGACACTAAAGGACAGAAAGGGGGGTGGGGGGGAGGGTCTTATAGTTTGCACGGGAGAAGGGCGGCGGCAGGCATGCCGCCTACTTTTGTCTGTAAACTAAGGAAGCATGGCTTCCTGTGCCGACTCCGACGTGGTCGGCAGAGGAATAAGTATTCCCCTGTCAGCGACATTGTCGGCTATAAGACATGTCTTATAGTCTACAAGGGAGAAAGGCGGCGGCAATAATACCACCTACCTCTGGTTGTAAACTAGGGAACCATAGCTTCCTTTGCCGACAACGTCATGGCCGGCAGAGGAATCACGATTCCCCTGTCGATGACATTGTCGGCTGCAAGACAATACACCCTGAGTTACTGTCATACTTCAAAGCCGGGATACTCGGCGGCAAAGAAGATCGACGTTAAAAAACTATCCAAGTCAAGCCGGAGTTAACTACTCTTTGGCGATGACGGAAGATAGGGTTGCTGCTTGGGATGGCGGCACTCAGGGGGGAAGAAGGGTTTATCCTCTTTTCTCTAAAAGAGAAGCGTATCAAATTATACCAATAATTCTAGGGGATATATCTTCAGTATCCCCGACCGAATTGATAGAAACGATACTAGAGGTTAAACAATGGGATTAACATTACTAACGTATAGCAAACAGGTTAGGCTATACGAAAGAAACGTTATATTTTGGAAGAGGAAATATTATATATATATGCAATCTTCACTAGTATAATTTTGCCTAACTAGCTAAAAAGTTTCTTTAAAGCTAAATACTGGGAGTGTCGCACTGCTAACTAATTAATTGCATTATGACTTGCGATACCGGTCTCAAAATGGCCGCCTCCGAGTTTGGTTGTGCTCCACTTAACTCACTTAAATGATGCTAATTCAACTGTGAGAAGGGAGCTAAAAACTATACACAGGAAAGATTAAATACTCAACTTTCCAGAGGATGAAGATGCTGGAGATTGGATGATAATATTCCGATAAAGCACTTGGCTTAAATGCTACAGATCAAAGGAATGATGGGCCATAGCAGTACAGGGAGGAGGTCCACCGGGTACCTTGATAACAGCTCTCCTTCGTTCGCCACTCTTCCCCCTCAAAGAGTAAAATCTATTCGGGGTGAGAATTGCTATGTGTCCTATCAAAAAATACGTCCCCTGATATTATGCGATATCCTTAAAGATGTATTAAGGATACTCGCGCCAGAAGTTAGAATTCTGGAGACCTGTGGTTAATTCTGTGGGAGTATCACTGTAGCAAGTATCCCTTAGAAAGCTACCTTAAGGAACCTTCCATCTGGACGACATGGCTGAGCCCAAAAATGTTTTGTGTTTTGGAGTTAGGGTTGTGTTTAATTTAGGTTTAAGTTTTGTTAGGTTTTTTTGGTTGGTTTATTTGAATGGTGTTACATTTTTTTTCTAGATATAATAAGTTTATGATTAGTTTTAAGTATTTTGATTGTGGATGGTTTTGGGTTAAGCGTTTTAGTTTTAAGAAATATAGTATTAAGGTTATGGTTTGTTTCATTTCCCTTCTCTCCAAGAGTCCAGTTGATAATGTAAGGGGAAAGTTTTTGCAGAGGAGACATTTGTCAGTTAGTGTGATCAAGGGTGTGGGGGTTGTTCTTGTGACATCCCGCCACAGTGGAGAAGGTGAATGGGGACTTTGAGCCTGTCATTGACCTTTCCCTTCTGAACAAGTTTGTTTGTCAAACAAAGTTCAGGATGGAAACAGTGCGATCTCTTCTGTTTTTCCCTCTTAGAGGGAGACTTCATGCTTACAATAGACCTGAAGGACACATACTTTCAAGTGCCTATTCATTAGTCCTTTCGAAAATACAGTATCTCCTCTTCTCCCTCTACGGCTAGTGTACCAGTTCAAGACTGTGCTTCAGAGTGTACAGCTACTCAGGTATTCACCCGGATGTCACCTGGCAGTCGCTAGGGATGCATCTGCTATAGTATCTTGACGATTGGTTCATCTTGGCCTCCTCAGAGGTGCAGTTATATCAGAATCGAGATTGGACAATGCGGATGCACATTTGGGAAATGTTTTCATGCCTTTGAGGGCTCCCCAGGGTTTGACCTATTGGCCACACAGCAGAACAGGAAGCTCCCCATGAGCAATATTCGAAGATGTCTTCCAACATTCATGGGATCACTTTTACGTTTACACCCTTCCGCTTTTGACCTGATCCAGCCGGTAATCAACAGAGATCACACCAAGACTCAAGATGAACCGGGTAGCTCCCAGATGGCCTAAGGTCAAGTAGTATCCCGATTTGCTTGTTCTTCTGTTAGAGTTCCTAAGAGAGCTACTCCTGTGTCCCACTCTTCTCTGTTATTTTATGCAAACCTGCTTATCAAATGATTAGTGTATTTTGTATCGTGGTGATGATCAAACCACAAAAAATTTTTGTTAGGCTGATTTTATTTTATAGAATTTGTGGTCAGTCAGTCTTTGTAGCACTTAACCTAATGATATAAATTGGCCATTATGTTATGATTATTATCATCATAATCATTAAATAGTTTAACTAGACAAGATTTTTTCCAGAGTTGCTTCCTTATTATTATTATTATTATTATTATTATTATTATTATTATTATTATTATTATTATTACTTGCTAAGCCTCAACCCCAGTTGGAAAAGTAGGATGATACAATCCTGTGGGGTCCAACCGGGAAAATAGCCCAGTGAGGAAAGGAAACAGGATAAATAATATATTTTAAGAACAGTAACAACATTAAAATAAATATTTCCTATACAAACTAAAAACTTAAACAAATCAAGTGGAAGAGAAATAAGATAAAATAGTATGATCGAGTGTACCCTCAAGCAAGAGAACTCGAACCCAAGACAGTGGAAGACCATAGTACAGAGGCTATGGCACTACCCAAGACTAGAAAACATTGGTTTGATTTTGGATTGTCCTTCTCCTAGAAGAGCTGCTTACCATACCTAGAGAATCTCTTTTACCCTTACCAAGAGGAAAGTGGCCACTGAAAAATTAAAAGTGCAGTAGTTAACCCCTTGGGTCTTCGAAGAAGAATTTTTTGGTAATCTCGGTGTTGTCATGTGTATGAGGACAGAGGAAAATATGTAAAGAATAGGCCAGACTATTCGGTGTGTGTAGGCAAAGGGAAAATGAACCGTACCCAGAGAGAAGGATCCAATGTAGCACTGTCTGGCCAGTCAGAGGACTCCATATCTGTCCAGCAGTAGTATCTCAACAGGTGGCTGGTGCCCTGTTAGGCATTATTGTCTTCCAACCCATAAAGTTTATGTAAATTTATTTTTGGGCTCAAGCCATGGCGTCCTGATGGAAGGTTCCTTTTTGGTAGCTTCCTTGGGTATATAACTACTAAGATATTCCCGGAGAATTTAACCACAGGTTATCACAGAATTCTAACTTCTGGAGCGAGTATCCTAAAGGTTTCCCTTGAAGACATCGTATATCAACAGGGGACGCATGTATTAACGCGCCACATAGCTATCTGCACCTCATACAGAGTTAACACTTCGATATGGAGGGACAGAGAATAGCTGGGGAGCTGTTCCACAGCTAATCCCTTCCGTGGCTACTTTTGGTACTCGAGACATAAACAAACGGGCGCCACCGCTAGATGACGCCACGTCCGTCCTCATCCTTTGTACAGTAGCTCGCCTTACTTAGACGGATTTTCCCTGTGCTAACTTTATCGTCTTGCATCTTTATCATGTCGCTACCTTCGGCCTCGCCTTCTTCTGGAAAGTTGAGTACAAGGTTCCAGTATTGTTTAGTTAAGCTCTGACCGTAAAGTGAATATTACTTTTCGAGATAATTGTTGTTTTGTGGCAGAGCTGTGCCTCTACCGGACCCGCCATTTTATGGCGTCGTTGTTGTTCTGCATGCCTTATTTAGTTAGCCACAACAACGCTTCCGGCCTTATTTACTAATAGATAATATTAGTTTATTTAGTCTTCATAGCTAGGAACTTTTATATCGTGTTTTGACGCTATTTTACCGGTCATCGATTGACCCCATACCAGTTGGCTACTATAGCCCCCAGGCCAGAGCGCCTATATTAGTGTTCATGCATGATTTTATCAGTGATCCTAAGCTTACTTATGAAGATAGTGGCATTATTTTACAATACTATTGACTGTGATGCAAGTGTTTTCGCCTTCAGGGACCATATAGGGGATAGGTTAGTTAGTGTGCCTTCCTAACCTAACCTACATGTAGTACCCCTATATGCTTATTCATCCCCCTGCCCTTGGGCATTCCCTCTGTGTAGCCTTGCTCCCCCTACCACGTAAGGGGATCAAGCTCTTATCAGAGTATGTTATCGCCTCTCTGTCCTCCCTAAGGGAATGAACCCCCCTTAGGGTTGCGCCTGAGAGTGAGGAACGGCTAGTCTTTCCTCTATTGCTAGGACTAAGTCTACGACTTTCCTGCGATAGCGATATGTCTTCTATCCTTCCTAGTTCAGGACGTACATCCCTGCTCTAGGTTAGGTTTTGGAAGGGTCATTCTGTTCCTTGCTGAAACTGTACCCATGCACCGTTTCAGTCAGGCTGCCTTACCTTAGGTTAGGGAGTGTCCTCCCTTCCTTAGTGGCCGCTCTGGTACAGAACCCCTTCCATGGAAGACTCTTCTCTTCTCCCCTCCCCACCTATCTCTTGTATAGCCTAGCCTATACTTAGGTTAGTCTATACCCATCTGTCCCCTGTCCTACAACTCCTCCTTAGGGTGGAGTGATAGGGCTACCTTGAGCTTCTGTGTACAGTCCGCTCTGGTACATTTACCCTTCATAGTGTCCTATGGGGTTAGCCACTGGATGTGTTCTGTATGCAGGGGTCTCCCCCCTCCCCTTTTGGGTGTCCCCTAGCCCTCCCTTGGGCTACCCTAGCTCCCGGTCCTCTGCGGCCCCTGCTTCTGGGTGATAGAGCCAGCCTCTATCATGGGTACACCCTCTCAGGGGGGATGTCTGGGAGTCCATGGCTGGACCCCTTACATCCCTCCCTCTGTCTCTTTCACTATATGGGTGCCGGTCCCTTGCCGCCCCCACTGTCGGCGATACCCACCTCCTACCTTGGTGACTCACCCCATACCCCCATGGCCGCCAGTCCTCCGTGTGCCGGGGGACTGCCGCCTGCCGCCGGCTTCCAGCCGATGGCTCTCCCCCTTCCTCTTAGCTTGGCCGTCCGCCCGCCGGCCGGCCCCCGGAGTTCCGGCATCCGCTGCCGGCAGTCCGGTTCTGCTATAACCATCCTTGTTCCTGTCACCAATCCGGCAACCTCCGGCTGCCGGAGCCGCCACTCCCCGCCGGCGTGCCGCCGCTGTGCCGGCGGCCGCCACCCTGGTATTACTCTTGACTTCTATATTGTCTTCCTTAATGCCAGAAACTCTGCTGGAGCGGCCTCCGGCGTGCCGGAGGTCTGCCGGAGCCTTCCGGAGGCGTCAAGGCGACTTGCACCCCCTTCTACTAGCTATCATCTGATGTTGATAACCCTACATCGCAACCAGATGGTTTGATTACATAATGGATAGGTATTGCCTTACCGTTCCATTAGTAACCATGCTGTCTTCTTGCATATCACAGACTTCCAGCATGTTGCGTGTTTCTTAGCACGGCCGGTTACCGGAAGCCGTTACCCTATGGAATCTTCTACGTTCCCTATCCTTGGGTCTGAGTGGCCTCAGTCCCAGTTCTATATCCTTGGCAATCCCCACTAGAAATTCCCACTGCCTACACGGCATGCTATGTGGAATTCTGCGCTGTGTCCTCGGTCACAACAAATTGCCTACGGATAAGGTTACGGTAACCGGCCGGGCGGGTTACACGGAGGATGTGTCTATCTCCTTCTTTTCCGCCCACTCTCTGAACGTCACAGTATTTCTACCACTGAATATTAGGTTAAAGATTAATCACTTAATACTTAACCTTAAAATAGAAGTCATCCTTATGACTCCCCCATACTCATGTCCTCTTTCTCTTACAGGAGGAGTACGTGAAGTGCGACCATGGCTTCTGTGGAGTGAAGCGCCCGCACTTTTATGGGCACACGGCGTGTAGGACTCACGCCCCTTGTGCAAACAAAAAAGGTGATCTGAAGTTCTGGGACCCACTGAACTGTACGGTCTACCAGGAACGCCTGGTCGAGGCGTTCAATAACCCTCCCTCAGCGGAGGTTAGGGACGCTTCTCGAGAGAAGCTACGCAAATGGGTGCGTGGCTTCCAGAAGAACGCCACTGGACCGTACCTTGCCACCGAAGACTTGAGGGCCTTACTGTTCCCAAAGGCATCCCCAGACTCTGTGGTCCCCAAGGATCAGATCCCCACCGTCTAGATCACGGTGGAACCCGATGTTGTCATGGCTCAGTCCATGCACGAGTGTCGCCTGGATACCGACAACGCGGAATGTATGTCGGAAGTGTCGGAGACAACGGAGAAGAACCTCATGGCCGAAGAATTGGACTATGAGTAGGACCAAGTGGATTACGCTGGGTCGGAGCAAGAGGTCGCTCCGCCTTCCACCACCACCCCAACTCCTACACCGACGGAAGTATCACTCCCGTCTACCTCCGCCACCCCGGACCCCATCCCAACCAACGCCCAGGAGATGTTTCGGACGCTCGAAACCATCATGGACAAGAAACTCCGTGAGACACACGAATACATCAGGACCATGGGAAGCTCCAAGGAGCCGAAAAGGAATTCGGTTAAGGACCTCCCTGCATGCTCGCACGCCAACCCTTGGAGGTATGCCGAGCATATGCCGATCGCAACGGGCAGGATCTTCATCAGTGAGAAGGTCGGCTCGGTTGTCCTGGAAGAAGTGGAATTCTTCCCAAGTTTTGAGGGTTACCCGGACTGTTACGTCCTGCTTGGATCCAAACCTGCCTCTAAAGAAGAGACCGAACCTAAGGAGGTGATAGTGTTCGATCTTCCGAAGGCCCAGGCTATGATGGCCAACACCCTTATAAGTAGGGGTTTTACCTGCTCAAGGCTTCCGGCATTGAGCAAGAAGCACCCTACCTACGTCGCACCTGATGATGCGATCCTCCCCTTCGTGGAAAAGGCCTTCGCAGCGGTACACAGGGCAGTGGAAGAAGGGAAACCTTTCCCTGCACTGGAGGAGTGCAGACCCTTCTCCCTGGTCACTCCCCCCGATGCTCGACACTGTAAGGATGTCCAACATACCTTCGTGGTGGGAAAACTAGATCCTGACGTTGCTGGACGTCAGTTTAACGGAGACCTCCCGAAACTTAATGACCACCTCCTTCGTCGGGAACAAGATACGAAAGAAAGACTTGCCGCATCCATGTCCCTCCAGGTCCAGCTTGACGTCATGGCCGGTGACACTAGAGTCCCCGACCACTACATGGTGCTCGCCAAGACGCATCTGGCGACTGTAGTCAAGGACTTACACTGCTTCATGAAGGCTCGGAGAGCCTGTCGTGAATTCGTGTTCTCAAGTGCCACAGTGAGACACGAACCCCGGAGGCTGATTTCCTCCAACATCTGGGGTAAGCACCTCTTTCCCTCTGGTCTAGTGAAAGAGATTACCGACAAGGCCGCCACGGAGAACAGGAACCTTCTTCACAAGTGGGGCATGTTGAAGAAAAGGAAATCCTCTCAGGACGACGGCCCTCAACCTAAGAGGAGACCCTCCAAGCCGAAACCCCAACAACGTCAACAGAGACGGCAGTTTCCGGGACCCGCTACTCCCCAAGTGGCTGCTCAGCCACAACAGACCTTTCAGCTGGTCACCCAACCGGTCTTGCCCCAATCACCGGTTTTCACCCCTGCCTTTGAGCAACAGACGACTACCTTTCGTCCCAAAGGTTGAGGCTCAAGCAGAGGTGCAGGCAAGAGACGCATCTCGCCGTCCCTCCAGAGGCAGAGGAGGAAAGGGAGCTAGCGGCCGAGGTACACCCTCGGGACACCAGAAGCAATGAAGTGCTTCCGGTGGGAGGAAGACTCCGCCAATTCCAGGATCGTCGGACCTTCGATCCCTGGGCACACAGCATCGTCGACAAGGGTCTAGGCTGGAGTTGGACTCAACCACCCCCAACCTTCCAGCAATTCTTCCAACAATCCCCCCCCCCTTTTGGAAGAATATGTCCTAGATCTCTTGAACAAGAAGGTGATTAGGAGGGTAAAGTCAACCAGGTTCCAAGGGAGACTGTTTTGCGTCCCCAAGAAGGACTCAGACAAGCTCAGAGTCATTCTAGACTTATCCCCCCTCAACAAGTTCATAGCGAACAACAAGTTCAAGATGCTGACTCTTCATCAGATAAGGACCCCTCTGCCTCAGGGTTCCTACACGGTCTCCATAGACCTGGCGGATGCCTATTGGTACATTCCAATGAATCACCACGCTTCCTCCTACCTAGGATTTCGACTCCAAAAGGAAAAGCTACGCCTTCAGGGCCATGCCCTTCGGCCTCAACGTGGCCCCTCGGATCTTCACAAAGCTGGCAGATGCCATTGTTCAACAGCTGCGCCTCCGAGACGTCCAGGTGATGGCCTACCTCGACGACTGGCTAGCTTGGGCTCCATCGCCCGAGGATTGTTTAAAATCCTGCAACAAAGTCACCCAGTTCCTAGAACACCTGGGATTCAAGATAAACGCGAAGAAATCTCGCCTCTCTCCAGCTCAAAGGTTCCAATGTCTAAGAACCCAGTGGAACCTTCAGTCACACCGCCTTTCCATCCCCCAGAAGAAAAGGAAGGAAATAGCAGGGTCTGTCAAGCGACTGCTGAAATCCAAACGGATCTCAAGACGTCAGCAGGAACGAGTTCTAGGCTCTCTACAGTTCGCCTCAGTGACAAACCCAGTGCTACGTGCACAGCTAAAGGATGCCGCGGGAGTCTGGAGACGTTCCGCATCCATCGCTCGAAGAGACCTCAAGAGACGGCTCCCAAACAGACTTCGGCTGCTCCTCAAGCCGTGGTCGGAAGCAAAGGCCCTGAAAAGGTCCATTCCTCTTTAACACCCACCTCCATCACTCAACATCCACACGGATGCTTCGCTGGAGGGTTGGGGAGGTCACTCCCACCAAAAATAGGCTCAAGGCACATGGTCTCCCCTATTCAAGACGTTTCACATCAACATCTTGGAGGCCATGGCGGCCCTTCTAACGCTGAAGAAACTCTCCCCGCCTCCCTCGATCCATATTCGTCTATCCCTAGACAACTTGGTGGTAGTTTGATGTCTCAATCGCCAAGGCTCAAGATCGCCCCAGATAATCAGGTGCTTCTGACAATCTTCCGTCTGGCAGAGAAGAAGAAATGGCACCTGTCTGAAGTTCACCTACAAGGATCCCGCAACGTGACGGCGGATGCTCTATCCCGGACAAGTCCGATAGAGTCGGAATGGTCTCTAGACGCAAGATCATTCTCCTTCATCTCTCACCAAGTCCCAGAACTTCAGACCGATCTCTTCGCAACGAGCGACAATAATCAACTTCCTCGATATGTAGCCCCGTCCGAGGACCCCAAGGCAGAGGCAGTGGATGCCATGTCACTGGACTGGAACAGATGGTCCAAGATCTACCTGTTCCCTCCCACCAACCTTCTGCTGAAAGTCCTCTCCAAGCTGAGAACCTTCAAAGGGACAGCGGCCCTAGTGGCTCCCAAGTGGCCCCGGAGCAATTGGTACCCCCTGGTCCTAGAGCTGCAGCCCACGCTGATTCCTCTCCCGGGCCCAGTACTCTCCCAGCAAGTACAGAAGTCGACTGTCTTCGCTTCATCATCGAAAATCAAGGACCTTCATCTCATGATTTTCTCTCCCTAGCTGCGAAGAAAAGGTTTGGGATCTTGAAGAAAAGTCTAGACTTCCTCGAGGAATACAAGACCGAATCCACACGACGGCAATACGAATCATCCTGGAGAAAATGGGTCTCATTCGTCAAGGCAAAAATCCTACGGAAATCACCATTGATTTTTGCATGTCCTTCTTTATTCACCTTCACGGACAGGGCTTGGCAGCCAACACGATTTCTACTTGCAAATCGGCCTTGACTAGACCACTAATGTATGCCTCCAACTTGGACAATGATTCGTGCCCTCTCAAGGATCTGACTCAGAAAGTTATCTTTCTCTTTGCTCTTGCCTCAGGAGCCTGAGTCAGCGAAATAGTGGCATTATCAAGGGACGAGGGCCACATCTTGTTTACAGATTCAGGTGACCTTACCCTCTTCCCGGATCCGACGTTTCTCGCCAAAAACGAATTACCCACCAAAAGATGGGGCCCTTGGAGAACATGCCCCCTGAAAGAAGATGCCTCTCTATGTCCAGTAGAGAGCCTCAAGGTCTATCTTCATAGAACTTCGGACTGTGGTGGAGGCCAACTCTTTAAAGGAGAAACTTCGGACAGCGACCTGACACTGTAACAACTAAGAGCGAAAATCACCTACTTCATTCGCAGAGCGGATCCTGACAGTTCACCCGCCGGTCACGATCCTAGAAAAGTTGCATCGTCTCTGAATTTCTTTCAGAGTATGGATTTCGAAAGTCTTAAGAGTTTCACAGGCTGGAAATCCTCGCGTGTTTTCTTCAAACATTATGCGAAACAAGTGCACGAAGTCAAACATTTGTGGTAGCCGCAGGTAGTGTTATGAAACCTGCACCTAACTCTGCATAGAACAGTGAGTTACTTGTGACTCTAACTTCTCGGGTGCCTATGTTGACCCTCGCGTGATACGTAGTGCTTTTAAAAAACACTTAGTGCTTTTTCATAGACTGTTCTTCTCCCAGGTGAAATGTCATAGTCGTCACATGAGTGCCGCATGCCTAGAGCATGATGTGTTTTATTTTAATAGACTGACGTTCCTTTGGAACGAGTGCCTACTAATAGTTTGAAATTCCATTTCAGATTCAAGAGCAAGTCTTTCATGACTATGTACATTATAATTTATTGTAAATAACCTTTACAATTTTATTGCATTTCCTTAACATGTTCTGCAATGGTGAAATAAAATTTCTATTTTATTACTTGTGCGTCTCAATCCGCTCCTACTTATACTATGAAATACATGACTGTCATAGTTTTATTATCCCCTTCCTCTTATGTCGATGAAGATGACTAAGGGTTCAACCCTTATCATATACTCACTTCTGCAATGTAATATTCCTACTCGAATACTTACTTACATCATACCTTAGAGACCAGACGACTCTATTCACATACAGTGCCTAACCACCACTTGTCTGCCTTTGTGAATGTTCCTATTTGAATGCCAATCATTCAGTCTTGTCTCCGAGTTCTTCATGTTCTCCCAGCAAGGTGAGTAGCCCTTCGATGACCACTTTGATCTTCGGCATGGTCCGTTGGGACTTCGCTGCCAGGGGGGGCAGGAAGTTTCTTCCCATCGGTTCTCTTATTGAGGTTACTATGCTTATCCTGTCAAAGCCCTAGGCACTTCCACTACAAGGGGAAAATCTACCACGATACATTGATTCTCTGGTACTCTTCCATCAGGACGCCATGGCTTGAGCCCAAAAAACGGATTTTGAGCGAAGCAAAAAATCTATTTTTGGGTGAGATAGCCATGGCGTCCTGATGGACCCTCCCTGCTACTTCGTTCAGTTTGTCAGGTCCCACCCTGCGCTGCTGTATCATGGTGATCGGCAAGCAACTGACTTCAGGATGAGGACGGACGTGGCGTCATCTAGCGGTGGCGCCCGTTTGTTTACGTCTCGAGTACCAAAAGTAGCCACGGAAGGGATTAGCTGTGGAACAGCTCCCCAGCTATTCTCTGTCCCTCCATATCGAAGTGTTAACTCTGTATGAGGTGCAGATAGCTATGTGGCGCATTAATACATGCGTCCCCTGTTGATATACGATGTCTTAAAGGGAAACCTTTAGGATACTCACTCCAGAAGTTAGAATTCTGTGATAACCTGTGGTTAAATTCTCTGGGAATATCTTAGTTATATACCCAAGGAAGCTACCAAAAAGGAACCTTCCATCAGGACGCCATGGCTATCTCACCCAAAAATAGATTTTTCGCTTCACTCAAAATCCGTTTTTCAGCATGTAAGCTTATTGAGAGCCTTTAGTCATTATTTAAAGTAAGATGTTTTTATTTTCTGCTTGTGCAGTTTTAAAAGCATCAAAGCAATATGAAGGAGTATTTTTAAGATGCATTGCTTTTTGCTGTGTATTTTTCACTTAATCCATTTAGTTTCCTTCCCACCTAGCTGTACTGTACAACTAATATAAATTTCCCTAACTGCAGTTTTTATTTGTATTTAAAGAGCAATCCATTTGGTAGAACGAGAGTGAAAGTTTATTCAATTAAACTATTACATGATAATAACAATAATACTTATCATCGTTATTATTATTATTATTATTATTATTATTATTATTATTATTATTATTATTATTATTATTATTATTGATCACTAGAATCTTACCCTCACTGATTTATCCCAATAGTTTATTGCCTACAATTTAGTTTCAAGGGAATTACAGATCCATGTAACTCATACTTATAAGAGGCTTTGCTTTGTGCAGAAATTATTATTCCTGTTTCTCCATAACTATTCAACAGTAGATTGCATGCTACATACTTTTGCAAAAGCATCAACTTAAGACTAATTAATGGGTTGGAATTTTTACTTCATAATTTTAACATGTTTAATGTATCTACTGTCTAGATAAGCTTTAAATGAAAAGGATTTTTTTTTACTATTGGTTAACAATCAAGACATGATAATTTGGCATAGAATTAGAGCATGTCTCAGTTTCCTCCCTTTGTTCTAGATCCCATATATGTTTGTTTAACATTAATATTGTAAAGTACTTGAACAAGATGGTTGATCCTCCTACTATGGTGCATATAATGCAATTAAACAAGTGCTTGATGGAATGCTGAAATAAATTTTGGTAACTTTGTATGGTTAACCTAGCTATAATTTTCAACTAATTATATATTTCTGAAGTCTTTGCATGGTTTCTGCACCAGAGAGACTTTTCATATTAATAAGACCTTGAATTTCTGTATAATATTCCTATTCATACTGTCCATTGTATTTTGTATTGATTAGCAACAAACTCTTCTATGCTTCTTAATCTTTTTCTTCAGTTTTCTTATTTGTACATTGACCAAGGAAACACATATTTGTTACATAAGCCAGTTCAAAGATATAACTTGGGTGCCAAACGTCATTTTCTCGCTGACATTAATGATACACCGAAAATAAAGTGGATATCTCAGAATTGCACTTCAATTCATAAATATGGCTTCATAATCAATATATGAACAAAATGTGTGACTACTCGTACTACCAGCCAAATTATGTTGTGTATACAAGAAAATAATTTCACTTCTTCCTCCAGCTACAGTTTTTGGAAGTTTTACTGTGTCATGAAAGTATGCATTGTTATCACCCTGTACTTGATGTTACTTGAGCTTTTTTACTTTAGAATGAATTGGAAAAAAATTGTAATGTTACCTTCGTTTTGTATAGTGTATATCCATGTCTCTTCTCAGTGATGAATACCTCATAGGTAATCATCTGTGATGCTAAGTTTTACTTTCTATTACAGTTGGGTCGCTACTGGAGTCGAGAGGAACGTAAACGTCACTTGGAGAAAGAGCGTGAGCGAAGGCGGCGGCACGAGTTACTCCGACGCCAACACCAGCAACAAGCTCCGCACACAGGGGAAGAACCTCCTCCAGCACTAAGGACTTGTACTTTGGAGAATGGAGTCCATCAAGCCCTTTGGAGGGATCACTCTATGAGAAGGAAGAGTTCTACAGCAGAAAGTAGCCACAGAAAAAATTCCTCTCTCTCTTCTCGGAAGAGAGATGATGAAGCCCATCATGGGATGAGAAATCCATCCCATCCTACCAACCCTCCTCTCCCACATCAAGCAAACCAACAGATAGCAAAAGGCCTTCTATCAGTCACCACAGTCTGAAATTACTGATAAAGTTACTATTTATTAGCATACGTTTGATAAAAGACTTCATGCTATAGCATAGATACAACTCCCACCAGTGTCAACCCACTGCCGTATAGTGATTATCAGTAAACATAATCATTGTTGACATATGTGATTTAATCAGTTTGATGCTAGTACGACGTGGATGCGAGTATCTGCTTTTGTAATTCTTCCATATCATGTCTGTAGCCAGTGTTTCACAATTAGTCTCAAGGTTTATGTTTGTATCAATAAACTACTGATATTTTTTTTATTATGAAATCTTAAAGATTAATTAAGCATGTCTTGATCCAGTTACAGAACTCCGTTTTGCTTTCTGTTTAATTTTGAATACGAGATTGAGTGGTTATCAATTCTCTTTGAACTTATTTACCAAAGATGTAAATGTGATTGTATTATATTATATATGTATATATTTATGTATAAGTAGTATATGTGTGTACATATATATATGATTACATAGATATATACATATAGATAAATTTGCAATAAGTATGATTTACTGTTAAACACATAACTAGTGAATTAGCACAATTTTGGCATAAGTAATTTTCACATAAAACATTATTGGAAGTGATAAAAATGTTATCAATTGCATGCGCAATTGGAACATTACATATATCTTATTGCATATTTTTATAGCCAAAAAATATCATTGTGCATTCATGCCAAATGAACAATATAAATCGATTTCTGCAATGTTTTACAGTCAGAGAACAGCAGTTATTTCCACTAATAATTAGATTTGCACCAGTGGTGTCATGAGTGACACAGGGCAGGAATTAAAGTCTGTGAATCTCCTTCACACCAACGGTGTCTCAAATGCATCACGTTTACTGGGAAGGTCACCAACACCAATTAGATATTATCATGTAGATGTTGTGCATTTGTATAGACTGCTCATCAGACTCGTCCATTACTTTTATACACTTTTGTGAATGTCACAATCTCTCATTGTTACTATGATAACTCTTAGTCAGCTGCCAGCCAAAATCAAAATTGAAAATTTTTATGAGTGATATGATTTTTTCCATATTTTGGGGGTTAATGTGTTGTGTGATTTCCTAGGAATTTCTCCGTGAAAAACTAGTATGGGAAATCCAACATAACATGAAGATATAAAAGAAATATTGTCTCTACTGCTTTTAGGCCAGTGTTTTAAACTTACAAGGTATGGACTTACACTTTATAAGGGAGAGCCAGGGGTTGAGGGTCCATTGAACCTGTCCGTGTACTTCTAATGCTGAAAATTATCTGGCAACCGATGACACATCATCACCAAAACCAATACTAATACAGGAGACAATACTGGTTACTTCACTAATTTGCGCCATGCTGCTACCTTCCTTATAGTTACTAGAGTATCAAAACGTCTTAACTGAGCTCCGCTAAGGGAGAAGTCTACATCTGATGTTAAGTAACAGGAATCAAGTGATAATTACTAATCTTAGTAATAGCATAGAGTGATAGTGGGGTTTAATTTTTTGTTCAAGATCATTTTTGTTTTGTTTGCTTATGTGATCTGCTTCCATACGGCATATGAAACAATTCACTTCCAGCCTCCTTGTCAATATTGAGGAATTTTGAATTTTCGTATCTCATGACCTCTTCAAGTTCTATAAATTTTTGCTCCACTTTCATGTTAATTACCCGGTATGCTTTTCTAAGTTTTGATCCCATGCAGTATATTCTTCGGTAAGTATAGCCTAGTATATTTTACAGTTGCTGGTGTATGATGCCTTTAAGCTCTGGCTTTCACATTGGCTTTGTAGTATTTTCATACAGTACCTGTCATGATTTTAGATAGCTTTTTAGTCTAGTTTTAGTTGCTGGTTCGTTTTAGGCTTGTGTACCCTAATGTCTTTTACATATGCTAGTCTGATATACATGGTGTTTTACACTATTGATACATCACTAAGTGGCTATTATATTACAATAGTAGCCTTGGTAGATAGTTTGGGCATTATACATGAGCAGGCTACATGTTGAATGATGTTTAATATAAAAACCAAAATTTTGGTTGAAAATATCTAACCTCAATTGGGTTAGGGTGTGGAATTAATTTGGTTCCCAAGCCTTTAAATGGAGTATAATTTGATATCTTGTGACTTTTATTAAAATGAATACAGTTATCCAAAAATTTTCATTAGTCTGTTTTTGCAGTATTTTTACTTACATTGGATTGTTTGTGAATATACAAACTTGTTTGAACAGGAGTCGTTCTCTCCCATCCCATAAGTTTTGTTATGACAGGGGGAAGAGGTATTTTATTTGAAATAGGTATTGGACGGAGGAGAGGGCTACTTTGAATTGGGCCTTGTATGAGATATGTATTTTTTTCTTACTCATCGGTTTTCTAAAGCCATGGGTTCGACTACTTTATAGTTGAGGAAAAGAATATTGCATAGTTATGGCCTCCTTTCCTTACCATTTAAATCGTCGAAGGTGTGACTATCTACTTGATAGTTAGGGGAAGGAGTTAGCTGTATCCTACCGTCTTTTTTTTATATTTTTACAATTGAACCTAGCAATAATGGATTATGGATATAACGGACCCAATCCAGATAACCAGTCATGTCTGAGGAGCAATGTTAAGGTCACCATAACAAGTAGGCTACGTTAGTTCTGAGATTTTTATATTCATTTGTAATATATTTATCTTTCGGGATATTCGCTCCTGGGGTCGTACCTCCACAGGTAAAATTCTCTGGTATATCACTCGCAGTAAATATCCCTAGTAGAAAGCTGCCTAAAAGGAACTTCCATCAGTACAACATGGCTATCTCATCCAAAAATAGATTTTTCCTACATCAAAATCCCTTCTTCTATATATTCATTTACACACTATTTACATTTACATACACTTTCATTTACAAATATAGTAGTCTTTTTTGGGCTCAGGCCGTGTCGTGCTGATGGAAGGGTTCCTAAAGATAGCCCTCTAAGGGATATTTGCTACAGTGATACTCCCAGAGAATTAAAACAAAGGTCTCCAGGATTCTAACTCCTGGCGCGAGTATCCAATAAAGGATATCGCATAATATCAGGGACGTATTCTAGATACGACACATGACAATCTTCACCCCGAATAGATTTAACGCTTTGATTTAAGGGCGAAGAGTGGCAAACGAAAGGGGTGCCGATCTAGGTACCCGGTGGATCCACTTCCCTACTACTACCGTGACGCCATTCCTATTTTTGTAGCCTTGCTAAGAGTGTGTGTGCTCTCCCTTAGCCCAGTGTTTTTCTCAAGTTTTGCATTTATCTCATCATGCAACCATCAACACCTTCGTCATCTGGAAAGTTGAGTATTATTTCTTTCCCTGGTGTAATTTTGATCTCACCTTTCACGGTTAAATTCATTAATTCAAGTGTGTTTTTGGTGAGCATTGCTGTTACCAGAGGCAGCCATTTTATGACTGCTGTCGCCCTTTATATTCTTGTATATTATTTAGATAGTAGGGCAACCCTTTCCCGGCTTTATGCTAATATGTTAGCTATTCAGGCAATTTATATAAGATGTGATATGGCATGCATGAAACTCAACTCTTACTTTCATGGGACTTTACCAAACGTATTCGGGCTGGAACCCCGGTGGCACTGAATCACCTTTGCCGGGCTTCGTGCCAGAGCAGATTATCTTTGCTCATTTATACGTTAGTAAAGTCATTTCCCCTGTTTAGCCTCAATCTTTATCGTTTCTTCTCGATTCTGATGAGATGTTATATTCTCTCAAATCTATGATTTTCCAGATAAGTTACGATAATTATACTCTCTCTGAGAGAAGAGGCTAAACCCTTCTTCTCTCCCTGAGTGGTGCCGCCGGCATAGGCGGCCGTCACTGTCTCTCTTCATTGCCGTCGAGTAGAACAATGTTCTTCCTGCCTCCGGCTTTGAATCAGATAGTGATATACTCAGGGTGCCCTTGTCTTCCCGACGACAATGTCGTCAGCACAGGAAGCCTTGCTTCCCCAGCTCAATGTTTTGAGGAAGGCGACACACATGCCGCCACCTCTTATAACAGTGAACTGTAAGACCCCCCCCCCCCCCCGTCCTTTTGTGACGGCGTGTCGTCACAAGATTCTTTCACTGGTACTCTGACAATCACCCCAGCTTGCTAGGATGATTGCGTTACCGGCAGGTGCCCTACCGGCGGCAGTTAGTTCCTTCGTCTCACTACCACCTTCCCCCTGACTTCCCTTCCTTCATAGGAAGTTGATAAGAATGGGGGAGGACTGAGACGGCTTCAGACAGCTTCCGGCAGGAAACCTAACATACTTTGGAAAATCCTCAGCTCTCTCTTGAGTTGCCATCCACATTCCTAGCCGCCGACTTCATTGCCGGCAACAGGATAGTTTGTTGATGGGTGGGAGCCAGAATCTGATAGATTATATTCCCTTCCATTGGAACTTTCATTCTGGTAAGGAGACAGTAGGCGGACTTATAGTCCTCCTACACTTCCCGCTGTTATGTCCATTCATGATACAGTAGTAGGAAATTATCCTTCCTTAATCTTTCTCTCTTTCTTTCGTTTAGCACCGTAAGGTACTAACCCAGAACCGGCAGTCACTACTGTATATAACTATACAGTAGTACATATGTTTCCTAACATATTCTGGGTTTCCTATCGCAGACGATTGCTAGAGACCATGATATTTTGTTGAGACTGAGTACTCCGTCAACACCCAGATGGTTTTCCTTGATCATCAGGGACTTACAATACCCGAACGGTATTAATACATTAATACAGGTGGATAATGTTAGTATAAACTACTTACTAACTCTAACTCTAGTTTCTAGAGTTTCTCTAACTTGTATCCTCTTTATCAGGTAAACTGAATATTAATACTGACAGAGGTCTCGGCAATAGCTTGGGAGAGGAAATTCAGATATGTGTCTTTTCTATTTCCTTTCTAGCTTACTATCCTAAGCTACCATTTACAATAGTGATTACTATTATTACTATATATTGCATGCTTTATATATCACATGATACTCATGGAAAATTTCTCCTTCTTTACAGGATGATCCTGGGGAGAAATGTGGAGCGATGTTCTGCAACCATAAGGGGAGGGAGTTCTATGGTCACACGATGTGTAGGTCTCATGCCCCTGCTGCATCTTCACAGGAGTCCTGAAATATCGGGACCCAAAAGGCTGCAACATCTGCTCGACCCTACTAACTAACGGCTCCGGCGAAGCCCCCTTAGTTACCCTAGGGACTAGGGACACGGCGAGGGATACCCTTCGCAAGTGGGTAAAAGGGTTCCAGAAGAACTCCCTGGGACCATACTTACCCAACGACTCCCTGAAGTGTACATTGGTCCCCAAGGCTCTCTCTAATGCGGTGGTAGCCCAGGAACAGCTCCGGTCTCCCTACATCCAGTTGAAGGTTGACTCGGACACCAATAGGACCATAGAGGACATGGACATCTAACAAGAGAGGATGTCAGAAGTATCCTCTGACATGAAACAAGACCTGCAGTACGATATCCCTGAAGAAATGAGGATCTTCCCCTCGCGGAGGAAGAGGAATCCCTCTCGACGGCGGCAAAAGACCCTCAGTTTGCCGTAGCTGCATACCAGCCACTACCATCAACGTCCTCTGCACCGACTCCACAACCTGCTGCTCAGGCCAATCCGAATGAAGAGATTCTGCCGTCTCTTAAACTCATGATGGAGTCATTCCCACAGGGAGCAGAAGGCCATGCAGAAATTGTTCAGGCAGCAGCAAAGAAACATGCTGTGCTGGAGAAGATTGACCGTCTCGAAACCGCCAGGGGCACGTCTAAGAAGCCTCTTAGAGTGTCCGATCTCCCTCATTGCTCCGAACCCAATCCCTGGAGGTACACGGAGCACATGCCCATGATGGATGGGAAACTATTCGTTTCCGAGAAGATGGGAGTCAGACTGGTTGAAGACCTCGAGTTCTGGCCTAACTTCCCTGCTTATCCCGAGTGCTATGTGAGACTGCTGGATGAAAGTGCGACCCGAGAAGACACGGTCCCTAAGGAAGTATCGTGTTCGAACACAATAAGACACAGGCTATCCTTCTCTCTGAAGGGACCGAATATTCAAATTCTAAAGTGTCAGCACTGAGCAAGAAACATGCTACCTTTCTTGCCCCTTCCTCGATCTCATTTTCCTTTACAGAGAAAGCGTTCGACTCTGTCGTCAATACTGCCAATTAGGGAAAACCCTACCCGACTTTGGAAGAATGCAAGCCATTCTCCCTCGCACTGCCTACCAATGAAGGATAGTGGAAGGATGTCCACCTAACCTTCTTCGTCTCCAAACTAGACCCGGAGATCGAAGGACAGCAGTTCAACGAGAACCTTCCTAAGTTGCCAGACCATCTTCTGAAGAAGGAACAGGAGTCGAAAGAAAATCTTGCGGCTTCCCTCCCTCATCAGAACGGCTTGGAACTAAGTGCGAGCTAGCATAATGCCCCGGAAATCTTCGTTTTCCTAGCCAAGTCTCACATGGGTGCCCTTGTGATGGACTTTTACACTCTCCTCAGGGCGAGGAGAGCTTGCAGAGAGTTCGTCCTGGCGGCAGCTACCATCCAGCACGAACCAAGGAAGTTGATTACCTCGAATATCTGGGGTAAAGACCTCTTTCCACAGGCTCTGGTCTAAGAGGTCATTCCGAAGGCAGCGTCAGAGAACAGGAACCTTCTCCAAAAATGGGGCATGTCCTCGAAGAGGAAACCTTCTATGGAAGGAAGCCCCAACCCAGGAACAAGAGGGCAAGGAGACTGCAGAGACCTGCGCAAGTTCCAGCCCTGACCATGACCACAATGCCTCAGATCACTTTCAGATGATCCCTCAGCAGCTGGTAACTCAGTCGCAGTGTGTAACCCTACCTCTGAGAGGCAGTCGACTTCCTTTTGGTTCAGCCAGAAAGGAAGAGGTTCTCGGAGAAATTCTCCAAGAGGTAACTTTTCTCGAAGCCGAGGAGGACATGGTCACGGAGGAAAATCTGCAGAACCCCCAAGCAACGAGGGGTTTCAGGAGGGGGCAGACTCCATCGTTTTCGGGATCGCTGGACCTTCGATCCCTGGGCCTACAGCCTAATTACGAATGGACTCGGGTGGAAATGGAGCAAACCTCCAACCTGCTTTCCAGAATTCTTCCAACACTCCACTCCCTTGTTAAAAGAATATATCTCAGAACTCTTGACCAAGAAGGAAATGGGGAAAACGAAGTCCATTAAGCTCCAGGGAAGGCTGTTTTGTGTTCCAAAGAAAGACTCAGACAAACTCAGAGTCAGTCTAGACTCAACAAGTTCATCGAGAACAACAAGTTCCGGATGCTTACTTTGCAACACATAAGGACCCTTCTGCCAAAAAAGGGCGTTCACAGTCTCAATAGACCTGGCAGATACTTACTGGCATCTCCCGATGAGTCACCTCTTCTCGTCCTTCCTAGGATTCAGACTACAGAAGAAGTAGTTTGTTCCCAGAGCAATGCCCCTTGGACTGAACACAGCCCCAAGGATATTCACCATGCTAGCAGACACAGTCGTTCAACAGCTACGCACCGAAGGTGTTTAAGTGGTAGCTTACTTAGACGATTGGTTGGTATGGGCAGCATCCAAGACTACTTGTCTGCAGGCAGCTCAGAAAGTGACCCAGTTTCGGGAACACTTAGGCTTCAAAATCAACCACAAGAAGTCTCGTCTCACTCCAGCTCAACAGTTCCAAGGGTTGGGAATCCAACAGAACTTAAAGTCACAACACCTCTCCATTCCATCCAAGAAGAGGAGAGAGATAGCGGAATCTGTCAGGAGACGAATCTGTTACAAAAGGATTTCAAAACGGCAACAGGAAAGAGTCTTGGGCTCTCTACAGTTCGCAGAAGTGACAGACCCAGTGCTAAAGGCACGGTTAAAAGATGCATCAGGTGTCTGGAAGAAATACGCGTCGAATGCTCAAAGAGATCAACTAAGGTTGACTCCAACCTTGTTGTGCAGACAATTAGAGCTGTGTCTAGCGCGTGTAGTTCCCCTGCAATCACCGCAACCTTCGGTATTGATCCATACGGATGCCTCCTTGGAAGGATGGAGAGGTCACTCACATGACAGGAAGGTGCAAGGGATTGGGTCACGCCAGTTCAAAAGTTTTCATATCAACATTTTTGGAAGCTATGGCAGTGTCCCTTACATTGAAGAGACCATCTCTTCACAGATCAACCCATACCAGGTTGGTCCTGGATGAGGTGAGAGTAAATTGTCTAAATCGACAATGCTCGAGATCACCTCACATCAACCAAGGAAGAAGAGATGGCACCTATCAGCAGTTCATCTATAAGGGTTCTGCAATGTGACGGCGGACGCTCTATCCAGGCGAAAGCCCATAGAGTCAGAATGGTCCCTGGGCCCAGACTCATTCTCCTTCATCTTGGGAAAAGTCCCAGAACTACAGACCGACCTCTTCGCAACGAGCGACAACAAGAAACTATCTCGTTACGTAGCCCCTTATCTGGACCCTCAAGCAGAAGCGATGGATATCATGTCTCTAGACTGGAACAGATAGAATTATATTTACCTGTTTCCACCAACCAATCTATTGCTAAAAGTCCTCAACAACCTAAGATCCTTCAGAGGGCAGCAGCGGTGTTAGCCCCCAAGCGGCCCAAGAGCAATTGGTTTCCTCTAGTCTTAGAGTGGAACCTGAAGCTGTTTCTACTGCCGAATCGAGGGCTGTCCCAACCGGTCCAGAAGTTGACTGTCTACACTTCATCCTCGAGAACCAACAACCTACATCTCATGATTTTCTTGCCTTAGTGGCGAGCAAAGGTTCGGAATCTCAAGAGATAAAGTCGACTTCATCGAAGATTACACGGCATGGAAGAAATGGGTGACCTTTGTGAAAGAAAGGAAACCGACAGAAATATCGATAGACTTCTGTCTTGCATTCTTCATACACCTCCAGAAACAAGGCCTAGCCTCTACTACAATTACTTCTTGTAAGTAGGCCCTGGCTAGACCACTTCTTTAATAAGATTCCGAAAGCATGTGCTAGACTTAAACCTGCAGCCCCACCAAACCCCATCATACGGTTTTTGGACAAAGTCTTGCACTATGCTTTGAACCTGGATAATGAGAACTGTACTCTAAAGGATTTGACACAGAGAGTTATCTTTCTGTTCGCAGTAGCCTCGGGCTAGAGTTAGCGAAAGTGGGGACCTTGGAGAATCTGCCCATTGAAGGAAGATACCTCTCTGTGCCCAGTAGAGTGTCTTAAGGTCTATCTTCGAAGAACTTTAAACTTCAAAGGAGGACAGCTCTTCAGAGGCGAAACCTCAGGATCAAACCTATTAAATCTGCCGTCTAGTACTACGATGAACAGTGGACTATTTTGGGACTTTACAGTGCTTCGGGTGCTTGGGTATACGTACCCACTTGTGCATATCACAACTATGGTCGACGCACTTCTGAGTAGGTGCATATCTGATCAATACACCAGTGCCGAGTGAACGTTTGCGTTACGGTGTCTTATGCGTTTTCGAACATCTGACAACGTCAGATAGATTTGGTTTTCACATCTTCCATTGAGTGGCATTATTTTGATAATATATTTTGTATATTTTCTCTACACGTGTTGTATGCTGGATCAGATACATACTTTGTTGTAACTACATTTGGATAATCTAGTTGTATAACAAAATACTTAACCGTATTTGTGTCTTATCTCTGCTTTCTCAGTTATAAGCTAATAAAGTATGCTAGAGTTCTACTAAACCCCTTTATGGTGTCACAATATTATTTTCTAAAGGAATAATCACGACCATAAGTACTTAAGGTAAGTGAACAGGGTACGTTTCAAACTCTACCCTTTTATTCCAATGAGAAATACATACCTTGAATCCTTTTTGTCAACATCTACATTTCCCTGCTGGGGGGCAGGATGCACTAAACCAGCTCCAGGTTTGGTGGGAATGACAGATCTCTGGAATTCCACATATAGGTCTAGCAGACCAGATAAGCAATCTATTCAAGGTAGAAGGCACATACACAAATGTACAGCTAATAGTAATTTCAAGACATTCTCTAATATGCTTCCATCAGCATGACATGGCCTGAGCCCAATAAATGGATTTTGATCAAAGTGAAAAATCTATTTTTGGGTGAGAGGGCCATGTCGTCCTGATGGAACCCACCCTTTTACTGATCCCTCCCAAAATTACTTCATCTGTGTCCATTTCCGGTTAACGGCAAGAATAGGAATGGCGTCACGATAGTATTAGGGAAGGAGATCCACTGGGTACGTAGATCAGCACCCCTTTCTTTTGCCACTCTTCCCCCTTACATCGAAGCGTTAAATCTATTCGGGGTAAAGATTGCCATGTGTCGTATCTAGAATACGTCCCTGATATTATGCGATATCCTTTATTGGATACTCACGCCAGGAATTGGAATCCTGGGTTTACGATCCTCAAATCATTACAGGTTCTTTTAATAAGTAAAATGAATGTTTCCAACAACACCGATTGAAATATGGGAAATGAATATAAAAAGAAACGCACAAAAAAACATAACACATTTATTCACAAACTTACAAAGAAAACTAATGTTACTTCTTCGGTTACTTTAACTGACAAATCAAACCAACCAAAACATCAACAGAAAGGGGAACAGTCAATAAGGTAGAAATACTGAAGAATAGTTTTCAGCAGCTGCTGAGACGATGCTGGTACGGAGACTTCAGGCTTGAGAACATTGTAGAACGGCGGCTGAAGTTCAGATGAAACTAGCACGACTACCGGATTCGAAGACGTCCCAAAAGGGTGGCATCAAGATGGGACATCAAAGGTCTTCTTCCAAGAATTCGATGATACTGTTGAACGAAAGCAGGCTCCAGCCAGTGTTGGCTACTTCTTGCCACAAGCAGGGAGGGCTGGCAGCTTCAATTTGTCTCTTCTTCTCGGCCATAGCAGGATCTTTTGGAGATAGGCTTTTGTTATCTGAAGGGAAGGTTAGAATCTGGCTCTATCAGACTACTTGTCTTATCTGACTAGGACTTGTATCTTATTTGCTTCAGACATAGTTCCTCTCTTGCCTTATGTCCTGTCCTATCTCCCCTGGACAATCTCTTCTTGAAGTTTATATACCCATGTATGGGCGGAGTTAATTACAGTGGGCAGTGGTCATCTCCATAGAAGGCGTTCTTCTTAACAATCTGCATCTCTATTGGTTTAACTTGTATGTTGATGGAGTGCCGAGAGAGGTGAATGCTCGAGTGCTTGGACGAGGATTGAAACTGGTAGACGAGAATGATCATGAATGGGAGGTAAATCAGTTGTTGTTTGCGGATGATACTGTACTGGTTGCAGAAGTGGAAGAGAAGCTTAGCCGATTGGTGACAGAATTTGGAAGGGTGTGTAAGAGAAGGAAGTTAATGTGGATTAGAGTAAGGTTATGAGATGTACGGGAAGGGAAGGAGGTGCGAGGTTGAATGTCATGTTGAATGGAGAGTTACTTGAGGAGGTGGATCAGTTTAAGTACTTGGGGTCTGTTGTTGCAGCAAATGGTGGAGTGGAAGCTGATGTACATCAGCGAGTGAATGAAGGATGCAAAGTGTTGGGGGCAGTTAAGGGAGTAGTAAAAAATAGAGGGTTGGGCATGAATGTAAAGAGAGTTCTGTATGAGAAAGTGATTGTACCAACTGTGATGTATGGATCGGAGTTGTGGGGAATGAAAATGACGGAGAGACAGAAATTGAATGTTTGAGATGAAGTGTCTAAGGAGTATGGCTGGTGTATCTTGAGTAGATAGGGTTAGAAATGAAATAGTGAGGGTGAGAACGGGTGTAAGAAATGAGTTGGCAGCTAGAGTGGATATGAATGTGTTGAGGTGGTTTGGCTATGTTGAGAGAATGGAAAATGGCCGTCTGCTAAAGATGATGAATGCAAGAGTTGATGGGAGAAATTCAAGAGGAAGGCCAATGTTTGGGTGGATGGATGGAGTGAAGAAAGCTCTGGGTGATAGGAGGATAGGTGTGAGAGAGGCAAGAGAGCGTGCTAGAAATAGGAATGAATGGCGAGTGATTGTGACGCAGTTCCGGTAGGGCTGCTGCTGCCTCCGGTCGCCTTGATTGACCGCAGAGGTAGCAGCAGTAGAGGATTCAGCGTTATGAAGCTTCATCTGTGGTGGATAACGGGGGAGGGTGGGCTGTGGCACCCTAGCAGTACCAGCCAAACTCGGTTGAGTCCCCTGTCAGGCTGGGAGGAACGTAGAGAGGAAAGGTCCCCTTTTATCATTTGTTTGATGTCGGCTACCCCCCAAATTTGAGGGAAGTGCCTTGGTATATGTATGTACAATTTATTATGATTTGGCTTAATTTTAAGCTTAGTGGAACAAATTTTTGATACAGTATAACAGACAATCCTTTATTGCAAGTTTCAAGTCTATATAGACCTGAGTACTGGTCAGGTCCTTAGAGAAGGAAGGAGGCAGACTACTCTCCTTAGGATTAATAGTAAATTAAAAAATAATTATGGATTTAGATTACAGATGAGTGAAATCAAGACTAAATGTAGCCAAATAGGGTGTAATAATCCAGCTAACCATAAATGGTGTTATGAACTGAGCACTATCATAGCGACTGTTGTACATCTTGGAGTAGGGCTTAGGACCCTGTAAATTTCTCTAGCTGCTCACTAACAGCAGGTTTGAAAGATAGTGTGACATGCCTCCTTTCAATGTGGGTGAAAGGATTATCAAGGATCTCGGGTTACACTGAGTATTTACCTTATAGGGAACTCGGGGATCTCATTTGACTAAATGCATTGGATCTGGCAGTAAGGGTTTTGGTATAGGATTCCTGATGGGTCTGCCAGGACCCCTTTCAAGTACAGTAGTAGATTTTGGGTCAGAAGATGGTATAGACCCTGATGAGGAGGTCCTCAAAGGAGACTGATTTTCCCTGGAAAGCAACCTTTGGATGCTCCCGCAGGGTTGGGCCAGCTTGTTAGGTTGACTCCAACTCAGGTTTCCACCAAGTACATTACCATTCCTGCTGGATTTGGTCAGCTTGCATTCCTAGTGGACACATCAATGCTAAGATAGTTGAGGCATCGATCTGCTCCTTCTATGGTGATCAAGCCTAGAGCTCTACCATTCCTGGGAGTTCCCATACACCATCCACCCTCTCCTCATCTCTTGTGGGAGCGGTCCCTCCTGACCCGAGTCTTCTGGGCTTGGAGACGTGTGGTGGGGTTGTCGATTGAGGCGACTTCTTCTATGGAAGCTGAGGAGGAGAGACCCATGGCCATCTGGCACAGGATGTGCCTTTTGACCTGATTTGAACATCTTAAGATGCAGGGGCTTCGATCTTCCATTCAATGATGCAGAATTTGCTGCATTCTCTCAATCATGTTTGTGGATTAGGGACCATCCCTTAGGACATTCCCCAGCTTACCCCGAAAGAGGTTATCTTGATGACATACAAGAAGCTGTTTAAGGGTTGGTGGTTTTCTTCTAGGTGACAATTTTATTGATTCTTTGGTGGTTAGAATAATAGTCCCAGACCAGAACACACTCTTCTTGGTCAAAATAGTCACGATGGAATCAGAATTGATGAGGAATATGTTGCTGAAAGTAGACTTCATCTTACCCAAGAGAATGTAACCCTTTTCAGGGATTTATCGTAAATAGTTTGAAGAAACAGGAGGCTCGGGTAGGTGCCAATGAGTTGGCTGATGGTTTTCCTTCCGTCCCAGATCATTTTAGGACAGCAGAATTTAAGGCTTTACATACTTATTTTAATTTAGCATCTGTTATGTCCACTTGGGAGCATGAGTCTATGAGCTAGCAGCATTGCTGAGAGAACAGGAATTTATCACCATCATTTCTGCCCGTCTCCAAATTGTAACTCCAGGTCTTTCTTTAAGACTTGGGGATGGTATCCTTTGTCTAGTATCTGCCTTGTAATTATATAAGCAGAGACCCACATCCCCAGAAGGTAGTTTGTTTTAAAATAGCCAGAGCAACAACTCCCTTTTAACAGTGGCTCTCTGTATTCTAATGACCTTATCAAGAAAGCTGATCCTCTCTCTGTCTATATGAGGAAAATTGCTTCCTTATCGGCATTTCCTACATGCCAAGACCGACCCACATCATGAGTATTATTATTATTACGAGTTGGTCTGGGCATAGGGTGTTTATAGGACACTACCTGAAACAAATCTAGTGGTACAACATGCATGGTAATTTGGCTTGTTTGAGGCACCTACAAGGAGAAATCGGATAGAAAAAGGAACTCTTCAACCGGGTCCTTAAGCAGAAGCATAATGACAGGCCTTTGCTTCTGCCCTGGAGTTTTTGCCTTACGAGATGAGTGCCTGACTTCATAATTTTAATTTTCACCCATATACATGTCATTTGGTTGTTTGCTTGGTTGTAGACGTTTGTCCTTATGGTACACCAGTTTACTTAGTTATCACTCTGGTATGAGTCCTTGGAGACCACACAGCACATTAACCCCAAAAAATAGGTTTTACCAAAGGAAAAGTCTGTTTTTGGAGAGATTGTGTGTGGTCTCGAAGACCCTCCCTCCTCCCTAGCCTCATTTACAGCAGGGTACATTTGATTTTTGCTTAAAGTATGGAAGATGATAGCTTAGGAAAAATTAGTACATAAGAACTGTAGTATTGTCTTAAGTATTAGTATTGCTTCGTGGTGATGAAGTGTCATTGGTTGCCATATAATTTTCAGCATTGGATGTCCTTCGGCGGGTTCAATATAGACTGAACCTGTTGATTTCCCTTATACACGTTGAGTCTGTGGCCTGTACATTGAAACACTGGCCCTAAAGCTGGAGAAACAATATTTTTATGTTGTATTGGATTCCCTGTTCTAGCCTTTTATAAAGTCCTTAGAGACCACACAGCACCTCCCCAAAAAATAGGTTTTTCCTTTGTCAAAACCCCTTATTTTGTGGGCTTTAGAGATCCAGACTACATGTATGTAAAACTGAAATAAAAACTGGGATATGTTCACTTGTACAAATTCGAAGAATACGCCTAGTCTTCTTGGTCTTTATTTTTCCTTGTTTTCTCTCTTAATTTTAACCATTGTGTTCCCATATTGATGTAAATTTGTGTATAGAGATATAAATGCTTTATATTGAATATGGCTATTCAAAATATGTTATGCTTTAAAATAAAAAAAGTAAGTATAGAATGATTTTTATTTTTATTCTGTGATGACAAAACTGGACTATTTAATTTTAGTTTCAAGAAAGTACAGTATTTATTTTGAGTTGTATATTGTACATATGATGAAATATTTCAGGAAAAATTTGTTGACCATTTCAATGTTATTAGTTTCTGGAAATGCAATGTAGATTTATTTTTATTTTCATATTATCATGGTGCATAGGAATTCAAGAGTAAAGAATCATTGTGCATTATGGTTTTCATCAGTTTCAAGAAGATTGTTTTAGAATTTGAAAAATTTGTAGAAAGATAGTTTATTAAAAAAGGGAAGTTTAAATATATCTACAGTTTTTGCAAATAAAAGAGCACTTAATTTGTTAGAGCTTAGCAGGTATTGTTGAAAATAAGTTTTAATGTGTGGAAGTAGACTTAAAAAAGGGAGTAAAGAACATTATCACTATCGATGTCTTTCGTATTTTATTTTATTTGTTTCAAATCTTGTGTTTTATGGATTGTATTTTCCATATTTTTTATACCAAAAACTATGGGATGAGCATTATACAAAACAATACAGTAATACCCATATTAACTTCATGGCTGATGAAAGTAAAAAAGAATGATTGGATGTATTGATTAAAGAGTGGGGCCTGTAACATCAAACGAAATGACAGAGCTACTCCTTTACAAGCACTTTTGAGAGAGAAAAACAAACAAATAGTTGCAAATAAGGGAAGTAACAGATAGGAATGAAAGGATGCTCTTGGAAGAAAAGGGAGTCCCTCAACAATGGAATGAATATATAGAAGAGTTGGATGTGGAGGATAGAAGAGAGGCAAATTTGAATATGTAAGGCTAAATGGAATAATGCAAGATTGTATGAGGTTAATACAAATTTGAAGATGCTTTAGGAAGTACCTGATGTAGGCAGTACATTTACTTTTGGAATCTTCTTAGTGAAGATAATGGACATGAATTAACGGAATTTGAGCGAAGCGAAAAATCTATTTTTGGGTGAGATGGCCATGTCGTCCTGATGGAAGTTCCTAAAGGGTAGCTTCCTTGGGTATATATAACTACGGCGATATTCCCAGAGAATTTACCTTAAGGTACCCAGAATTCTAACTCCTGGAGCGAATATCCCTAATAAAAGAACCAGGGATATCGCGAAATATCAGAGGACGTATTCTTGACACGCCACATGGCAATCTGCACCCCGAACAGAGTTATCACTTCGAAGGGGTCAATTGGCAAGAAAACTAAAAACGAGAAAGAAAGGAGAGCCGCTCGCAAGGTATCTCTCCTCTCCCGTTTCGTAAGCGTGCATTGCGCCGCTCACGGCGCCATCTGTATTCCTTGTAGCGATACACGAGGTGCTACAGATACTGTATGTAGGGAGGGGACCTACAGCCCTTTTTAGAAGAAAAGGGAAGGGCGGGTCCATCAGAACGACATGGCCATCTCACCCAAAAATAGATTTTTCGCTTCGCTCAAAATCCGTTTTTTGGGCTCAAGCCATGTCGTCCTGATGGAAGTATACCAGAGCATTGCTGTATCTGTGGATTCTCAAAACGTGCCATACTCCCCGAAGGTATTTCCCGGCCAACTAGACTAGAGACCTAAGATGTTACCGTCATACATCTTTTCCACTAACCATAGACCATGTTAGTGCTTCCTGCCCCCTACAGGGAAGAGTCATACTAGACTCTGGAAAAGTCTCGAAGAGTACATATACCCATGTATGAATAACAGACAAGCCAATATAGTGGTCTCACCCTATATCATGTAAAGCATAGTTTGTAAAGAACCACTGAGTCAATATGAAATATCGACCAGTTCCTCGTTCATTACTGGATTGGACAAAGGTTTATATCCGGGTAGGAGGAAAACTTGCATATCCGCCACCGTCCCCTTAGGGCATGGAGTCCTCCCGCTAGGGGAAAGCATAAACCAATGCAAAAATGCTTGCATAAAGGAACAATCTATTAGAATTATCCCAGATAAATATACATAGTAAACGTAATGCTAAATCATTTCAAGTAAAATGACACAGGCGAAGGACACGCAAGGTTCACAAGAACTAGTTTATTGACAAACAATAAAATAAAACAGGTTAAACAGCAATTATACATATATAAGAGGAGGATAACCAATAAATAAGCATAAGCATGATAGTAAACAGAAAACTTGTTTATCTGAAAGAAAAACATTAGCGCCACTTTTAACATACCGAGGTATCAAAATCATAAAAGTCTGTATTACTAATCATTTACATTAGCGTTGGAAACGCTTGGCACACATGTCTGCACTTATGCTAGGTTCACCTTTGAATATGGAACAGTCAATGTGGGCACCCCAGTGCCCTAACACTTAGTTTGTAGAACAGTTCGTAACTACACACTCACCCAGGAATTAATCATCCCAATTAAATTCACTGTTCCTCGCAGAGTTAAACAGCAGGGTTAACGACACTACCCACTGCTACCACAGACCTCTTCAGTTGCTCCACTTGCTTCGCATAGTGACGAAAGAAAACTCTGGAAGACTTCCAGCCAGTGTATGAGCGAAGATGTTCGAAATCCATACTATTAAAGAAATTTAAGGATGAGGCAACTTTCCTCTGATCGTGACCTGCGGGTGTACTGTCTGGATCCGCTCTGCGAATAAAATAGGTGATTTTTGCCCTAAGTTGTTTCAGTGAAAAATTTGAGCCTGATGTTTCTCCCCTGAATAGTTGACCACCCCTGAAGTCTGAAGTTCTACGAAGATAGACCTTTAGGCATTCCACTGGACATAGAGATGCATCTTCTTTCAGAGGGCAGATTCTCCAGGGACCCCACCTGTTGGTGGGTAACTCGTTCTTGGCGAGAAACGTAGGATCCGGAAACAGGTTCAGTTCTCCCCCATCCAAGAACTGAACACGACCTTCCTCTCTCGAGAGGGCTACAATTTCACTAACCCTGGCCCCCGACGCGAGTGCAAACAGGAAAATAACTTTTTGGGTCAAATCCTTTAAAGCACACTCCTCATTGTTCAACAGCTAAGCAAAATGAAGAACTTTATCTAAAGACCATGAAATGGGCTTTGGAGGTGCTGATGGTCTGAGCCTAGCACAGGCTTTCGGAATTTTATTAAAAATATCGTTAGAGAGGTCGACCTGGAAGGCATATAAAATGGGTCTTGTCAAAGCAGATTTACACGTTGATATTGTGTTGGCTGCTAACCCTTGACCATGGAGGTGGATGAAGAAAGATAAGCAGAAGTCCGTCGAGATCTTTTGCGGATTCTTCGCCTTGACAAAGGCCACCCATTTTCTCCATGATGACTCATATTGCCTTCTAGTAGATTTGCACTTATATTCCTCTAGGAAGTCTATACTGTCTTTCGAAATCCCGAAACGTTTTCTCACCGCTAGGGAGAGAAAATCATGAGCTGCAGGTTCCGGGTTTTCTGTGATGAAGCGCAGACAGTCGACTTCTGAACTCGCGGGGTCAGAACTGGATCTGGTAACGGTAGACACTTCAGCCGTAGTTCCAATGCCAGAGGGAACCACACGCTGTTCGGCCACTTGTGAGCCACTATTGCCGCTACTCCCTTGAAAGATCTCAGTTTGTTGAGGACCCTCAATAGAAGGTTGTGAGGAGGGAACAGGTAAATCCTGGACCATCTGTTCCAGTCGAGGGACATCGCGTCCACTGCTTCCGCCAAGGGATCCTCGTACGGGGACACGTAAAGGGGTAACTTCTTGTTGTCTTTCGTCGCAAAGAGGTCTATCTGCAGTTCTGGGACTTGACTCAAGATGAAGGAGAATGATCCTGCGTCTAGGAACCATTACGACTCTATCGGTGTGAACCTGGATAGAGCGTCCGCTGTCACATTGCGGACTCCTTGAAGGTGAACTGCCGACAGGTACCACTTCTTCTTCTCCGCCAGTCGAAAGATGGCCAACATCACCTGGTTGAGTGGTGGTGACCTCGATCCTTGTCGATTCAAGCATCTCACAATCACCTCGCTGTCCAGTACTAACCTTATGTGGATCGAGCGATGAGGGGAGACTTTCTTCAAGGTAAGGAGTACTGCCATAGCTTCCAGAAGGTTTATGTGAAATGTCTTGAATAGATTGGACCAAGTTCCTTGGGCCTTCTTCCGATGAGAATGACCTCCCCACCCCTCCTTCGAGGCGTCTGTGTGAATAGTCAACGAGGGGGGAGGTGGCTGAAGAAGCACCGACTTCTTTAGTTGCCTGACCTGGGACCAAGGCCTGAGAAGCGTACGTAGACGAAGCGGTACTGGTCTTATCAGATCTCTTCGCGCGTTTGATGCATAACTTCTCTAAACTCCGGTTGCATCCTTTAGCTGTGCTCTTAGCACCGGGTCTGTTACTGAGGCAAACTGGAGAGAACCCAGCACTCTCTCCTGTTCGCGTCTTGATATCCTTTCGGAATCCAGAAGTCTCTTGACAGAACCAGCTATCTCCTTCCTCTTCTTCGCTGGGATGGAGAGTTGGTGTGACACTAGGTCCCAGTGGATTCCCAACCACTGGAACTTTTGAGATGGAGAAAGTCGAGACTTTTTTCTGTTGATCTTGAAGCCTAGATGCCCTAGGAACTGGATCACCTGTAGGGAAGCTTGCAAACATTCTGTCTTGGATGCTGCCCACACCAGCCAGTCGTCCAGGTAGGCTACCACCTAGATTCCCTTTAGGCGTAATTGTTTGAGAGCTACGCTCGCAAGCTTCGTGAAGATCATTGGGGCTATGTTTAGCCCGAATGGCATGGCTCTGAAGGCGTAGAGTCTTCGATGTAGCTTGAACCCTAGGTAGGGGGAGAGTTGACGATTGATTGGAACGTGCCAATAGGCGTCTGACAAATCTATGGAGACGGTATATGCCCTCTTGGGCAGTAAGGTCCTTATGTGTTGCAGTGTTAGCATCTTGAACTTGCAGTTCACTACGAACTTGTTGAGTGGCGACAAGTCCAGAATGACTCTGAGTTTTTCTGAGTCCTTCTTGGGAACACAAAACAGCCTCCCTTGGAATTTGATGAACTTTACCCTTCGGATTACTCTTTTCTCCAACAGTTCTTGAACGTACTCCTCCAGAACGGGGGTGGAGTGTTGGAAAAATCGAGGGCACGGGGGTGGAGTGCTGTACCAGCTCCAACCCAGTCCATTCTTGAGTAGGCTGTGGGCCCAGGGATCGAAGGTCCACCGATCCCGAAAATTCTGAAGTCTCCCTCCTACCGGTATCATCTCACTTTGGCTGCTGTTGCCCTGAGGACTTGCCAACTTGACTGCGACCACCCCTGAATCTCCTCCCCCTTGAGGGGCGTCTAGACGAACCTCTGGCTGCTCCTCTAGGCTTCGCTCGAAAGGTAGTTGACTGCCCTTCGAACGCTGGGTTAAATGCCGGAGACTGCGTCGACACGGCTTGGGGTACCCACTGGTACGTGGTCGGGGTTTGTGCCACCATCTGGGGCACTGTAGGCATAGGAAGTTGTTGCTGCTGCTGCTGTCTGAATGGCTTGGCTGGCCGAGAGGGTAGCCTAGTCTTCTTAGTCTTCCTCTTTGGTTGGGGACCCTCATCCGGGGAAGACTTTCTCTTGAGAGATAGGCCCCACTTCTGGAGAAGGTTTCTATTCTCCGTAGCGGCCTTATCTACAACCTCCTTGACCGCTTCACTAGGGAAGAGGTCTTTGCCCCAATTGCTGAAGGAGATTAGCTTCCTTGGCTCGTGCCTCACCGCAGCCGAGGCGAACACGAACTCCCTACAAGCCCTCCTAGCTTTGACGAAGCTATAAAGGTCCTTCGTCACTGTGGCTAGGTGTGTCTTAGCCACTACCATAAACATTTCATGGACCTTGGGGTCACTTGCCATTGTCTCTAGAGTCGTTTGATGAGACATTGAGGCAGCAAGTCTTTCTTTTGTCTCAAGCTCCCTACGCAAAAGAAAGTCAGACAGCTTGGGGAGGTTCTCACCGAACTGATGTCCGGCAATATCAGCCTCCAACTTCCCGACTGAGAAGGTAAGATGGACGTCCTTCCAGTCCTTGTGGTCCATGGGTAGGGCCAAAGACAGAGGTTTACACTCCTCCAAGGAGGGGCATGGCTTACCTGCCTCGATTGCTTTCAGAACAGCCGTAAACCCTTTCTGCATAAAGGGGAAGGCTCTAGGAGAGGACACAAAGGAAGGGTGCTTCTTACTCAAAGGAGGTACCTTTGAGTTTGTGAAGCCCCTCTCTTTCATCGAGCTTGACAGTAAAGCTTGAGCCTTAGCGTGGTCCAAAGCTATGACCTCCTTCGGCTCCGTTTCTTCCTTTGAGGCTGGTTCCTTCCTTAGACAGACATAACAGTCCGGATACGACTCCTTGCTGGGCCAGAATTCCACCTCCTCAAGGGGGACTGAGCCCAACTTCTCCGAAATGACGATTTTTCCCGTCGTCATAGGCATGTGCTCGGCATACCTCCAAGGGTTGGCATCTGAGCACAAGGGAAGGTCTTTCACGCTGTGCTTCTTCTGGGGCCCACGTGATGCTGCAAGTCTCCGCATCTCCAGCTTCATTGCAGCAGCCTTCTCATTATTTTCCCTCTGCATCTGTTGGATCATTCCAACGATGGAGGAAAGGGTCTTTCCCGGCTCATCTGGGAGAGAGGACGATGTTGAGGGAATAGGTTCAGGGGCCTGAACCGGAGTAGCCGACACCTCGTCGAACTCTTCCTCTTCATTGTCTGGAGCCTGCTCTTCTTCCTGGTCTTCTGCCAGAAGGTCTTCTTCCAAACGCTCGGACACCTCCGACATCCTATCGTCCAATTGGATGTCCTGCAGGGCGTCCGCAACTTCAGCATCCACCGGGATCGGAACCACCGGTATCTCAGCTTGAGGCTGGGGAATCACTGCCTCAGCTGACGCCTTGGGGAAAAGGTAAGCCCTCATCTTCTCACTTGGAAGATAGGGCCCAGAAGTGTTCTTCTGAAAGCCCCTTACCCAGGTACGAAGCTTCTCCCTTGCTGCGTCCCTTGACTGCGTCGTCTTAGGGGAATCAAAAGCCTCAGTAATCAGGTTTGTGCACACGGTACATACCTGCGGGTCCCAATACCGGAGATCACCTTTGGAGACTGCGCATGCTGCGGGCCTCCTACACAAGTCATGTCCGCAGAAGTTCTTGCTGCGGACGTTGCAGAAAACGCTTCCACACTTCGGATGGTCCTCCTGTAAAGAGAAGAAAATTCCATGAGTATCAAGTGAACTACGTATCACTGGATATACATAGCTTAGCATAACTAAACTAGAAAGGAAAGACACACACTTGTATTTCCCGTACAGTCAATTGCTGCAACCTTCCAGATAATAAAATCGTATGGTTAATCTATTCTAGAGCGACCAATAAATAATTTCCAGAGGAAACAGGTGTAGCTCACACCCAAATAAGTGATTTTAAAATGCTGGATAGTAGACAAGAAAGAACTCACTTTCTTTATCTGTAAGGCTACACCAAAGGGCTGTGCAAGACAACACAAAAGTGTTAGAAAAACTTAGTGTTGTAACAAATACTATACTATAGTTTTCTCCCTACAGTATATACTATACTGAAAAATACTGGCTACAGTATAGAAGGTAATGTGCCGGCCGGCACACACCTTAAGTAGTTGCAAAGTATACTACTTATAAACTATAAGGTGGAAGAACGCTGGTTCAAATGCATGTGCCGGCCGGCAACTAAACAAGATAGCACCCGGCTGCCGGCCGCCAAACGTAGCGGCCGGCAGAACCTCGGTGTGTTACTATTGCCGGCCGGCAGCTAAACAACAACAGCACCCAGCTGCCGGCCACTAATCGTAGCAGCCAGCAGAACAATGGTGTGATATATAGCCGGCCGGCAAAGGTATACAACCAATGCCGGCCGGCAGCGAAAGAACCAGAGAACTCCGACTGCCCGGCTGCCGGCCACTTAGGCCGGCAGCCGGGCTAGGGTACAAACACTAGAAGAAAAACAGAATGGATGCCGGGATAAGAGACTGTACTGCCTCATAGCCCGGCAACCCGAAAGAGTGCACATAAGGAAGGGGAGAATATAACTTCAGGCTTCCTGACCAATGCCATCTGGCTCTACAGACAAACATGGATGAGAGACCAAGGGAGGTCCGGGCAGCACTCAAAGCAGAAGACCCTTGCCGGCCGGCACGCACTGCCGGCCGGCAAGGGACTGAGTCAACCCCACATCCTAACCTATGCTAGGTACAGATGTAGAATGACGGAGAGGGATGCAATGGCTAGGCCATCACTAAGGAAAGAGGGGGAAAGGGGGAAGAGGGTCCTGCCAACCTTGCTCTAAAAATGAATCACCCGCAGCCAAGAAAACTCATCTTAGCCTAGGGGAGATCCGAGGAGGGAGGCCAGCAATACTTGCCAACTCCCTCGGAACTAAAGCAAGGAAGGCGTTGTTATTCACAGAAAAGAGGATCTCATCCTCCACACCGAGAACAACAACACTGGACTAGTCTGCTAGATCACAAAAAGAAGGAATCATCTCGTACAGAAACCTTCGAAAGTGAACTAAGGAGGCTTAAGCCTCCTATGTCTGCTGTCAGCCTAGCAAGGGAATCTCAACCACAAGCTAGACAAAAACAGACTCAGACTAAGAACTCTGATGTCCTGCCCCCTTCCTGAAGCCAGACTTACTGGAAACAGGAAAGAACATAAACACGCTAATATAGTTGTATCTAAAGTCAATTCAGATAAACCATTAGGGTTAAGCCCAAGGCTTAAGCAGAGGGAAAGAGATTGCACACATTCTCCGAGGAGAAGAGAGCAACCGGGGAGTGTGAGAAAGTATACTAGGGCCCCATAGACAACTAGCCTAGGCGCGAAGAGAATCGATTACCTAAATCACCGAAACTCACTCGTATACTATACTATCTTGGAAGAAAATCAACATAATCTTAAATGTATAAAACTGCCTAAAGCTTCAATAAAATTTTAAAACACTCGGAAATCTGAATATCATGCAGGAAAGTACTAGGGCCAAACGACTAGGCTACAAGGTCTAGCGTAGGCCCGAATCGGCAAATCCTTCGCCAAAACGGAAATACTAAAAGCATCATATAAAGAAAACCTATGTAACGCTGAATAGCTAAAATTATTAAAGCGAAACAGCCGGGAACGTCGCTCTGGCTAACTAAATAACTCATACATAGCGAGCGACAGCATCCAGGACGCCTCCGGTAGGCAACAGCTCTTGTAACAACGATAACACTATCAAATCATTTTAGAATTACCAAGAGCTTACTTTTATACATAAAAGAAATAATACTCAACTTATCAGAAGCAGAAGAAGTTGGAGAAAGCATTATCAAGTTGAAATAATCCAAGAATTGCGAGATTACACAGGGAAAAAACACCGAGTTGTTGAGCTACGCAAAAAGGAATACAGATGGCGCCGTGAGCGGCGCAATGCACACTTACGAAACGGGAGAGGAGAGATACCTTGCGAGCGGCTCTCTTTTCTTTCTCGTTTTTCGTTTTCTTGCCAATTGACCCCTTCGAAGTGTTAACTCTGTTCGGGGTGCAGATTGCTATGTGGCGTGTCAAGAATACGTCCTCTGATATTTCGCGATATCCCTGGTTCTTTTATTAGGGATATTCGCTCCAGAAGTTAGAATTCTGGGTACCTTAAGGTAAATTCTCTGGGAATATCGCTGTAGTTATATATACCCAAGGAAGCTACCCTTTAGGAACTTCCATCAGGACGACATGGCTTGAGCCCAGAAAAAGGATATTGACATGGCAAAGCTATCAGTGGGGAAAGTGACATCTCAATGCAGTGGTTAGGAAAGCCTGTGGGAGGATAAAGAGAGGAAAATGCCAAGGGCCACCAGAAAGTAAAAGCAATATGCTGACAACTAAAGCCATCCAGGATTTATGAAAATATAATGTACGTAGAGTTGGGGATTGGAATGACAACGATAAAAAAATTAAAAAAAAACGGATTTTGAGCGAAGCGAAAAATCTATTTTTGGGTGAGATAGCCATGTCGTCCTGATGGAAGGTTCCTTTAAGTAGTTTCATATTTCACTACAGTGATATTCCCAGAGAATTTACCTTTAGGTCTCCAGAATTCTAACTCCTGGCACGAATATCCTTAAAATTTCTCTCAAGGATATCGCATAATATCAAGGGATGTACTGTATAACTTGATACGACACATAGCAATCTTTACCCCGAATAGCGTTTTCACTTCGAGAGGGAAAGTGGCAAAAATATAAGGGGAGCCGTTATCAAGGTACCCTTCCTCTGTTACTACCTTGAGTATCTAGATAGCGCCATCGTTGCCGCCATGTTTTATTCCTTGTAGCGTTGAGCAAGGTGCTACAGATATAGTAGTTTCGGGAGGGATCCTGCCAAGGCCTTTTCTATAAAAAGGAGGGCGTGTCCATCAGGACGACATGGTTATCTCACCCAAAAATAGATTTTAAGCTTCGCTCAAAATCCGTTTTTTGGGCTCAGGCCATGTCGTCCTGGTGGAAGGTTACAAGAGCATCATTTAAAAAGTACTGTATCTGTGGATTTTCCAAATGTGCCTTAACCTCAAGACAATATCTCCTTGATCACTTAGACCATAGAGACATATGGCGTTACCTATAACGGTAACGCCATAGGTTCATTACTTCTAATCCTGAACTATGTTAGTGCTTCCTGCCCCCTGCAGGGAAGAGTCATACTAGACTTAGGAAAAAGTCTTGAGGTTTGCATATACCATATGAACAAACCTAGCAACAAGAGCATCCGGGTCTTACTGTATGCGGAGCCAGTCAAAGTTTGTACTCTTGATACAAACAAAATTTTATATGAACCACCATAACATCCAGAGCATACAGGATCAGCTGTATGCAAAATCAGACAAGTTTGTACCCGTGTAGGAACAAAGTATGCATAGGTAGAGAAAGATTGTATTCATGTTAGAACAAAGTTATCTATTTTGTTCACATGCCCATATGCAGATTATTAAGGGTTAAATAATACTCACGCATATCTTTATTCATTAAGATTTGGGGCGAAATAAGACGCAAATACCAATCAAATATTTATTGGTAATAAATAAATAGTAATTCAACATACATAACATAGCGTTAATAAAATGCTAGTGAATGCAAAAGAAACATATAATACAGACAAGACCAGAAATGATTACTTCACCTGAAAGGTAATAATGATTAATGCCACAAAACTGAAAATTTAATAAATTTTCTAATATGCATTTCTATGAATGACTGTCTTTTCACAGTGTAAAAAACACACGGCACAAGTGTTATCTCTATGTTTCTTCACCTTTAATAACTGGAACAGTCCATAGTGCCACCTAGGTGACACTTAACTTTACGTGTTGCACTGTGAGGTGTCAACACCTTCACCCGATTCTTAACAGTCCCAATCAATTCACTGTTCCTCGCAGCACTAAGCGACAGATTTTAGCACACTACCTGCCGCCACCACATACCTTTTCAACTCTTGCACTTGCTTCGCATAGTGTTTAAGGAATACTCTGGATGACTTCCATCCAGTATACGAGCGAAGATGCTCAAAGTCCATGTATTGGAAAAAGTTCAATGACGAAGCAATTTTTCTGGGATCATGACCTGCAGGTGTACTGTCAGGATCCGCTCTGCGAATGAGATAGGTGATTTTCGCCCTTAGTTGTTTTAGGGATAAGTTTGAACCAGAGGTTTCTCCTTTAAAGAGCTGTCCTCCCTGAAATCTGAAGTTCTACGAAGATAGACCTTTAGACACTCTACTGGACACAGCGAGACATCTTCCTTCAGAGGGCAGATTCTCCAGGGACCCCACCTTTTGGTAGGTAGCTCGTTCTTGGCGAGAAATGCTGGGTCAGGGAAGAGATTCAGTTCTCCCGCTTCTGTGAACTGAATATGGCCCTCATCTCGAGAAAGGGCCACTATTTCACTAACTCTGGTCCCCGAGGCTTGAGCAAACAAGAATATAACTTTCTGGGTTAAGTCTTTCAGAGAGCAATCCTCATTGTTCACTGTTGAGGCAAAGTGTAGGACCTTATCCAAGGACCATGAAATGGGCTTCGGAGGTGCTGCAGGCCTAAGTCTAGCACAAGCCTTAGGGATCTTGTTAAAGATTTCATTGGATAAGTCTACTTGAAAGGCGTAAAGCAGAGGTCTAGTCAAGGCTGACTTACACGTTATCGTGTTGGCTGCTAAACCTTGTCCATGAAGGTGAATAAAGAAGGATAAACAGAAATCTGTTGAGATCTCTTTTGGTCTTCTTGCCTTGACGAAAGTAACCCACTTCTTCCAAGACGACTCATATTGGCTTCTGGTAGAGAAAATCATGAGATGAAGATTTTGGGTTTTCTGTGATGAAGCGAAGACTGTCGACTTCTGTACTTGTTGAGTCAGAACTGGGTCCGGCAGAGGGACCAGCCTCAGCTTCAATTCAAATACTAGAGGGAACCAATTGCTCTTCGGCCACTTGGGAGCCACTAGAGATGCCGTTCCCTGAAAGGATCTCAGCTTGTTGAGGACCTTCATTAAGAGATTGGCTAGAGGGAACAGGTAAATGCAGGTCCATCTGTTCCAGTCGAGGGACATAGCGTCCACCGCTTCCACTAGAGGGTCCTCGTATGGGGCCACATAACGAGGTAGCTTCTTGTTGTCGCTCGTTGCGAAGAGG
The DNA here is from genome assembly GCF_036898095.1 of Palaemon carinicauda. Lineage (NCBI taxonomy): Eukaryota > Metazoa > Arthropoda > Malacostraca > Decapoda > Palaemonidae > Palaemon > Palaemon carinicauda. The sequence goes on from NC_090725.1 coordinate 184,612,328, forward strand.
TCGATCTGCAGTTCTGGGACTTGATGTAAGATGAAGGAGAATGATCCTGCGTCTAGGGACCATTCTGACTCTATCGGCATGAGCCTGGATAGAGCGTCTGCTGTCACATTGCAGAACCCTTGAAGGTGAATTGCCTTCTGGTAGATTTAGACTTGTATTCTTTTAAGAAGTCTATACTGTCTCTCGAGATCCCAAACCTTTTCTTAACTGCTATGGAGAGAAAATCATGAGATGAAGGTTTTGGGTTTTCTGTGATGAAGCGAAGACTGTCGAATTCTGTACTTGTTGAGTCAGAACTGGGTCCGGCAGAGGGACCAGCCTCAGCTTCAATTCCAATACTAGAGGGAACCAATTGCTCTTCAGCCACTTGGGAGCCACTAGAGCTGCCGTTCCCTGAAAGGATCTCAGCTTGTTGAGGACCTTCAACAGAAGGTTGGTTGGAGGGAACAGGTAAATGCAGGTCCATCTGTTCCAGTCGAGGGACATGGCGTTCACTGCTTCCACTAGATTGTCCTCATATGGGCCACATAACGAGGTAGCTTCTTGTTGTCGCTCATAGCGAAGAGGTCGATCTGCAGTTCTGGGACTTGACGTAAGATGAAGGAGAATGATCCTGCGTCTAGGGACCATTCTGACTCTATCGGCATGAGCCTGGATAGAGCGTCCGCTGTCACATTGCGGAACCCTTGAAGGTGAACTGCTGATAAGTGCCATCTCTTCTTTTCCGCCAAGCGGAAGATGGCCAACATCTCTTGCTTGATTTGGGGTGATCTCGAACCTTAAAGATTCAAACATCTCACTATCACCTCGCTGTCCAGAATCAGTCTTATGTGGACTTATTGGCGAGTAGACAATTTCTTCAGCGTGAGAAAGACTGCCATGGCTTCCAAAACGTTGATGTGGAAGGTCTTGAATAGAGAGGACCAAGTCCCTTGGTCTTTCCGTTGGTGAGAGTGACCTCCCCATCCTTTCTTTGATGTGTCCGTGTGGATGATGACTGAAGGTAGAGGTGGTTGTAAAGGCACAGACCTCTTCAGGTTCTTGGCCTTCGACCATGGCTTGAGAAGTGATCGTAGTCGAGTCGGTATCGGTCTTCTTAGATCTTTTTGAGCGTTTGATGCGTATCTTCTCCAGACTCCTGATGCATCTTTTAACTGTGCTCTTAGCGCCGGGTATGTCATTGAGGCAAACTGAAGGGAGCCCAGCACTCTCTCCTGTTGGCGTCTTGATATCCTGTCGGACTTCAGTAGTCTCTTGACAGATCCCGCTATCTCTCTCCTCTTCTTTGGTGGAATAGAGACGGTGTGACTTTTTTGTATTCCTAGCCATTGAAACTCCTGAGATGGAGATAATCGAGACTTTTTGACGTTGATCTTGAATCCCAGATGTTCCAGGAACTGGATCACTTTTTTGGATGCTTGCATGCATTCAGTCTCGGATGCTGCCCACACCAGTCAATCGTCCAGGTAGGCTACCACATGGACACCTTCTAGGCGTAGTTGTTGAACGACTGCATCTGCAAGCTTTGTAAAGATCCCTGGGGCTATGTTTAGTCCGAAGGGCATGGCTCTAAAGACGTATTTCTTCTTCTGTAGCCTGAATCCTAGGTAGGAGGAGAGTGGGCGATTGATTGGAATATGCCAATAGGCATCTGCCATGTCTATGGAGACTGTGTACACCCGTCTTGGCAGCAGGGTCCTTATGTGTTGAAGGGTTAACATCCTGGACTTGTAGTTTTCTATGAACTTGTTGAGTGGCGACAAGTCCAGAATGACTGAGTTTGTCTGAGTCCTTCTTGGGAACAAAAAACAGCCTTCCTTGGAATTTGATGGACTTTGCCCTCCTTATCATCCGTTTGCTCAAGAGTTCTCGGGTATACAGTATTCTTCCAGGACAGGGGTGGAGTGTTGGAAGAATTGAGGAAATGATGGTGGAGCTGTCCTCCAGCTCCAACCTAGTCCGTTCTTGATTAGGCTGTGGGCCCAAGGATCGAAGGTCCTTTTCAAAATACTGGAGGTTTAAAAATTTATCAAATGGCAATAAATTAAAATCAAGAGCGAATTTAATTATTTATTTTACATAAAACAGAACTTTCAATGAAATATGTATTAGAGAAAATGGCTCAGGATCGTATGTTGTCTTATTGCTTCTTGGTATTTAAGCGAGGTATCCGTCCTTATGAAGACCGATGATGCGACCTCACAAATAACCCCCAATACCAGAAAAGTCCTCAGGATCTATAAATATGCGATAAATACGCTCTATTAATAGAGAGCAAATATACGAAAATATAATATCAAAATGATTTAATTGCCAATTAATATAAATGTATGAAGATCGAACAAATATGAGCTCGAACGAGCAAAATAAAACAGACACTTCACAAATATAAGTAATTAAACCGGCAATAAATTTCAAATTTAATAAAAACAATATGGTTGGTCCTTTGGATGATTTTTTATGGTCCAGGTTAAGGAGACAATTCATTCAAAGTGAATGAGTAACTTGAGTGAAATTTACAAGGCACAAGCATCAATGTGGTTTGCAACTTACCTCCACTCTAAGCAAGCCTCTCTAGGTCAATTGCAGCTGTCGTTGTTAATTCACAAGTCTGTGCAACTCCTTGGTATAGTGGCCTCAAAAAGAAGTAATCCAAGTGCTCACACTTCCAAGCAGGATCATCCTCGAACAACGGTCACACTAGTCACTTAATGCTCCATGATAAAATTTAGGCTGGATAGGTGAAAATTACGCCCTTCTCAGCTGCTGAGTGAAAATGCACTCCCGTCTTCTAATGCTGGGACTAGAAGTAAATTTTTGAGGTGGATTAAAGGTTTTCATTCAATCTCAAGACTAGTATTAAATTTAATCACTTTAAAGGAGGAATTTTATGGTTGCAAACTATTGATGCTTTTCCAAACTTAAAACATAACATTCTGAAACTGAACGAGTCTCCTAAGCAAGAACACGAACTAACCATTATAAATAATTTAAACTTTTCTCAAAAACAAAAAAGAAACTTAGAATTTTGAAACAAGCAAAGTATAAAATCAAGGACCATAAAGGGTGGATACTACACTCAAAAGTTAAAAAGAACAAAGTGAAAAAGTTTCACTTTTTTCAACACTCCCAGCAAAGACATTCAATTTCAACTGTTTTAGTGTCTGAAGAAATTGAATATCTATTTATCAGTAGTAGAAAAAACCTCACGTCCCATACAATTAAATATATACAAGAATTATTTACAAGGTACAAGTAATGAATATTAAGCATCGCCATGAAGATAAAGATTTTTCGTTTTTTGTGCGCCTTTCATAGCAGCCAATCTTTTAGGCCTCTTTGATTCAAGATTCTCATTGGAATGCTCATCCTCTTGCCTATGCACTGGTTTAGACTGAGAATATTCATTAATACTCAGTACAGGAATTAATGATGAAGAGTGTCTATTTACTATTTCTTTGTTTCCTTTCATTACTGTTGCACCAGTGGTTTCACCAATTGAGTTCATCTGAACGCTTTTAATGATTCCCATAGGATAATTTGCAGGTTTCAAATGAACATCTTTTAGTAAAACTATATCACCAACTTGCAAATTCTTGTGCGATACTGGCTTTTATCTAGAACCAACATTAGTGGCTTGATGCACAAGTTTTGCAAGGAATTCAGAGTTATAAATTTCTTTTAAAGATGAACGAGACTTGCGCAATTTACTATAACTGTCCTTAATATGCTCTATTGTATCCTTAGAAGGAGTCCATGAAGGGTCGGAATCTGGAAGAGGTTGCAAATTAGGAATGATGCTCAAAGACACCAACTCATAGCCCTTTAGCAAAATTTCAGGTGTTATTGCAGCAGGAATGACTTCATTTGGATTATTATCTCTTAAAGACTCTTGAAAAGCAATTGGCCTGCGATTAACTAAATGTACAGCCTCTGCTATAAGAAACTCAAAATTAAGAGAATTCAATACAGTATTTCGAACTGAACCATATACAAGTCTTTTAACTAATTTAACACAACTTTCCACAAGTGATCCAAGTTGGTTACAGCCTTTGTAATATTGCTCAAATTCTACATCCCTCATTCCATGTTCCTGTAGATATTGCACAGTATCTGGGTCCCTTAAAAAATCAGAAATTAAATTAGTACCTGCAACAATTTGAGATCCCATATCTGAAAGGCACAATTGTGGAGTACCATACTCCCAAATATGTAACTGAAGTGCTCTAAAAAATGTGGGTACAGTCAGGTCAAGGCATAATTTTAAATTTATAGCTCGAGTCCACAAACAGGTTATACAAAGCAACCAAGTTTTTGTTTTAACCCCTTGGTACTTGATATAATACGGGCCAAGATAGTCCAGGAAAATAGACCTGAAGGGAATATTGGGAGGTTTCAACCTAAAATCTCTGTATGGACTTTGATTCAATTTGACTGCATGCCTGTGAAATCGTCTGCAGTTTATACATTTTTTCAAAATCTTCTTTACAGTCGAAAAGAAATGTGAAACCCAAAAAGTTTTCCGAAATTCGGTCAACAATGAGTAATGCTAGCATGGTTGGTCATTTTATGCATCTCCAAGATTAATTTCTTGGTCAGGACGCTATCCTTTGACAAAAGGATAGGCGAGAACATAAATTTATCTCTGTCCTTCCAGCGTGCAGTCTTACTTCTAACATGCAATATACCATTGTGATCTGGATAAATATTAAGTTGGCTGATTATATTAGGGATCTCTTTAACTGCATTAGAAGACCGTGCAAAATATTTAAAAACTTCTGGAAAGTGAATCTGCTGGTCTCTGTAGATTACTAAGTTATAAGCTTCTGACAAAGTTTCTTCATCAGTAAGACAATTAAAATGTGAATATTTACTTGGGTCCCTCATGTTTACTGCAATTTTCAGGTTATGATTAAACCTTATCACCCACCTATGGACTGAAACTATACTCTTGAAGCCTGAAAAGGAACCCATAGAAACCAAATGGTTTATATCCTCTTGAACCACAGACTCGGTAGCAACATGAACATTACTACTTTCAAGAGAAAAGCTTATACCTTCTTCTCTGAGCAATGTATTAGGAATGGTGACTTCCATCATATCACTTGCGAAAACATCAATATCTGCATCAGCATCAGTACCACTGAAAAAATTAGAATTCATTAATTGCTTATAGGAGAGAGGTCGGGTGATTGCATCAGCTGGGTTTTTAGAGCCTGCACAGAATTTAAACTTACTAGGGAATTCTTCACACATTCTGCAGATACTATCTAATCTATTTTTCACAAAGATGCTCAAATTACGTAATTTATCAAACTTGGTAACATGTGCTGATAACCAATGTAAGCAAACTAGACTATCTGTGTATAGATCCATTCCTACTATGTTAATGGGCTCGACACAATTAGAACCACTTAATTTTCTTCTAATATCATGTAATACTTCAGTCCCTAAAGAAACTGCCTGAAATTCAAGAGAAGGTATGGATTTAGATTCTAATTGTTTGTTAACAAATCTGTTCTTAGCCATGACAAAGTTTGTTTTTTTAGTTCTCAAATTATATAAGGACACAACACAGCCGTAAATGCTTCTAGAACTGTCTGTATATGCAATCAAATTATACATATCATCTCTCCTACCAACAAATCTATTAACTGAAATAGTTGGCGAAGAATTTAGCTGCTTAGCAATATTAATCCATTCTCTTAACAGATCATCAGACAGCCTATTGTCCCAACCAATTTCTTTGTTGCACTGTAAAGAATGCATAAATATTCTAGCTCTATTTAGTAAAGGTCCACAAAAATTAAAGATATCAAAATTTGATGCAATTGAACTCAAAATCTGCCTTTTAGATGAAGCATTCTTATCCAAAACTAATTTCTGGGTGGACAAAGAATCAGTCTCTGTTTTCCAAAGCAATCCAAAAAGCTTAGTCACAGGGGTCGACTTCTCACCAGTTTCTCCATCAATGGAACTCTGCAAAGATTTACAATTTGTCATAAACTGTTGTACTTCAAATCCACAAGGCTCAAAAATCTGCTTCAAATTATCGAAGGCCCATTTCAATTTGACAGGGTCATTGAATGAAATCGCGCAATTATCCATATAACATAAATCATTAATATTTCTCTTCAAATTCCTAATTTGTGGCGAATCATTCTTTATATCAATCATGAGAATATAATATAAAGCTAAAAGCAATAAAGCAGGACTAGGTCTAAGACCAAAAGGAAGCCGAACATGTTTGTACACAATCAATGAAAAATCATTCTTGGCAACATTTCTGTACCAATGAAACAAAAGCTTTTGCTGATCAGATTCAGGCAACACAATTTGCAAGAAGGCTTTTTTCAATTCAAAGCACAGGACATTGCTATCAAATCTCAATTGCAGTATAGAAGTAGATACTTTCTTATTAAGGCAAGGGCCCGGTAACATTGCCTAATTGTGGCTGACTGTTAAAGGCTTTGAGGGATCATTTTCACAAATATTAGAAAGAAAAACATTTCTGCATTTGCTACTCTTCTTTTCGAACCTGAATACAGGCATGTGTGGCAAAAAGGAAAAACTAGGATGCTCCTCAAGGAATTGAGATAAATTATCTACCCTCTCTATTTTACCCAGACTCTCTTGTTCTCTGAACACATCGTCTATCATTCCAAGAGACTTACCATCTTTGTGATATCTCTTAAAATTAGACTTTAGCACCAGCTTTGAAAGAGTTTGATTTTTACCAAGAAGATGAGACGCTTTCTTGTTCCATAAGATACGAAGCACTAGTCTCCCATCATCACTACGTGTAACAGAATTCAAAACATAATTTATCACAGGTCTGGTAATTGCTTGGACCTCGTATACACGGACTCCCCTGGCGTTATAACTAGTAAGGTTGGTTCTCCAGTCGGGACATCTGATCATGCCTTGATTTCATTATTAGTGAAGACTGAGCAGCCTGTCCCTGATATATCATATTCTTGTAAAATTTATATGAAATCCCAAGCAGACTGGAATGGGATTTTGCATGATTTTTTGTGCTTGAATTGGTCACAATTATATAATAGTGTAGATCCTGTTGTCCCTTTGAATGAGAATCTAGTCAACATAATTGATAGGCGTATCCCTTCTCGTGTGCTAAGGTAACGAGTGAAGGACAAACCGTGGTTCAATGATGATTGTAGACGTGCTTATTTGGAGAAACAGGAGGCCTATCATCTTCGGAAGGGTAACCTGGAACAACTATACTCAGCTTCGAGCTTTTGCTCAGAGAGTTTATGCCTCAACTGAAAACGAGTACAACTTAACCATAAAAGAAACACTTTCTGGTACAACTCAGGAACATAAATGGTGGTCTACCCTTAAATCTGCACTCTTTGGTGTAGATGCAACAATTCCTCCTTTACTTAAACCAGATGGCTCAGTCACTCACTGTCCAAAGGAAAAGGTAATCCTTTTGGCTGATGTTTTTGACAGTAAACAGAGTAATGAAAAACTTGAACTTCCTCATTCCTGTTTTACTGAGGCTAAACTAACTAGTTTAGCTTTTTGATCTCATGAGATTAAAGCTCTGTTGGTGGACCTTGATGCTTATGGAGGTTTAGACCCAAATGGTATTTTTCCTTTGTTTTTTATAAAGACAGCAGATTTCTTAGCTCCAAAGTTATCTGTTATTTTGCGCAAGTTAGCAAGAAGAGGAGCTTTTAGCACTAGTTGGAGAATTGGTAATGTTACTCCTCTATGTAAATGTGTTTGTGGTAGCTCAAATCCCACTGATTACTGCCCAATTTCCATAACTCCCATATTATCTAAAGTTTTTGAACGTCTTCTGGCAAAACGTCTTAATGGGTTTGCTGAAGGTAATCATCTACTCCCTAGTTTGCAATTTGGTTTTCGTAAAGGCCTTGGAGCATGTGATGCCCTTCTCACAATCTCCAATGTTGTACAAAAATCCCTTGATTGTGGTCGGGAAGTTCGTATGATTGGCCTTGATTTTAGTGCTGCCTTTCACCGTGTTAATCATGAGGCCCTTGTTTTCAAACTGAAACAGTTGGGAGTGGGTGGGTCGTTTCTTAGCATTATTATTGATTTTTTAAGTAATAGATCTCAAAGAGTTGTTGTTGATGGGCACCATAGTGATTATAGGAATGTGATATCCGGTGTTCCACAGGGTAGTGTTCTTGGCCCATTACTTTTCATACTATATACACATGACATGTGGTTTGGCCTAGAAAACAAGCTTGTTGCATATGCAGATGATGCTACTCTCTTTGCATCAATTCCATCTCCTGAATGTAGATCTAGGGTTGGTGAATCCCTTAATAGAGATTTAGCTAGAATTAGTGCATGGTGCAAATTATGGAGTATGAAGTTGAATCCTAACAAAACTCAAAGTATGATTGTAAGTAGGTCAAGGACGGTGGCTCCTCAACATCCGGATCTCAGTATTGATAATGTTTCTTTAAATATGTATGACTCTTTCAAAATTTTAGGTGTGATTCTCGACAGTAAATTTACTTTTGAGAAACATATAAGGTCTGTGTCTTCTTCAATTGTACAAAAAATAGGCTTATTGAGAAAGCCTTTCAAGATTTTCGGTGATCAATCTATTCTGAAGAAGTTTTTTAATTCTTTCATTCTACCTTGTTTTGAGTATTGTTCTCCTGCCTGGTGTTCAGCTGCTGATTCTCATCTTAATTTGTTGGACAGAAACTTACGGTCTATTAAATTTCTTATTCCTGATCTAGATATTAATCTCTGGCACCGTCGTTCAATTAGTTCATTATGCATGTTGCATAAGATTTTTCATAACTCTGACCATCCTTTACATTCAGATCTCCCTGGACAATTCTATCCTGTTCGTAATACTAGGCAGGCAGTTAATTCTAATAGCCAGGCCTTCTCCATCACGAGGCTCAATACTACGTAGTACTCTAGAAGTTTTATTCCAGCTGTTACCAAGTTGTGGAATGATCTTCCTAATCGGGTGGTTGAATCAGTAGAACTTCAAAAGTTCAAAGTTGGAGCAAATGCTTTTTTGTTGACCAGGCGGACATGAGTCTTTTTATAGTTTATTTATGACATATTTGTTTTTGATGTTGTTAATAGTTTATATATGACATGTTTGTTTTGACGTTGTTACTTATTTTAGAATGATTTATTGTTAATTTATTCTCTTCATTTATTTATTTCCTTATTTCCTTTCCTCACTGGGCTATTTTTCCCTGTTGGAGCCCTGGGCTTATAGCATCTTGCTTTTCCAACTAGGGTTGTAGCTTGGATAGTAATAATAATAATAATAAAATGCATATAATTTTCGACACAAGATTCATTATACAAAGTTTTATCATAATTCAATATCTAAGAACACTGTTCAGAGAAAATAGCATCGGTAGCCTTTTTCAGTTCAGATTGAACAAGATTACCTTTATCATCAAGTACAGCATAATTTACTTCAGCAGAAATACATTCAGTATTAGGAGAATGATCTTTCTCCGGCTCAATAATAGTCACTGAATCAGTCTCAGAATGATTAAGTAATACGCTTGGATTCCTTGTAGAATTACTGCTGTGAGGAATACTTTGCAAATTTCTCAGGTATTCATTAACATTTCCAGAAAGCCTGATGCCAAGGGAAGTTTCCAAATATGCAGAGGGAACACCAGAACCAAACAATTTCGTCATTTCTGGTAAACAATGAATAGAATTAGTTCTGAGTATGAACTTAATATCAGAGATCATATCCTCCCCTTTTACCAAAAATTTATCTGCAAATGTATATCCCTTTCCCAAAAATCTTTCAACAATTCGACTCAAACCTAGAAGAATTAGCTTTGTATTGATTTCTGGAAGGCAGATTGCTTCCACACAAAAACTGTTCACATTATTATTTAAATTAACACTAACAACATTAGTCAACAAATTTTTTTGAGAGTTAATACCTCTTACAGTGACACTGAAATTTGTCTCCAATATTTCCAAATTATTTCGCTTTGCAAATTCAGCATCAATAAAATTAGGCTGAGAACCACTGTCTTTAAAACAACGCATTTGCTCATTATTAGACAAAACAACCGAGAAAGTGGGTAAAACGGAAGCCCCAGTATGTGAAAGGACCTTATTGCAATCTATGCTTATCATACCATTTGTTGCTCCAAGGGAAGAGCTCTTTTCTTTATTAACGTTATCAGTAGCAACTTTACCATTACTATCACACAAAAAAACTGAAATGCCAGTCGTTACATTTGTTACATTTTCTCAAGAACCTGAATCTACATGCACTTGTTTTATGAGGATTAGCACATTTAATGCAAGCATTCAACTTTAGCAGCCTTTCGACCTTTGCCTTTGGAGAGGCATAAACCTTACACTTGCTAACTGGATGATCAGCATTTTAGGAACCATTTTCGTCCCTACACAAAATACAACCCTTTAATTTCACTGCACTGGAAGAGTCAACCTGTACGTTACTAGCAAAACTTAATGTTGATCTAGCATCTGACTGAACTTTGCGATTAACTTTCTTCTCCTGATATTATCCTCAATATCCTTAAGCAAAGGTTTGTTTTTATTTGTAATCTGAGTTAATTGTAATTTAAGACCATCATTCATAGCATCCCAAAAGAAATATTGCAAGACATCATCAATGATTATTGCAAGTGCAGCAAATGAGTTTTTAATGCTTCTCATCTTACCAATAAAGGCATACGGGTCAGAGTCATACGTTAATTTTAATCCTGAAAGGACAAGCATTGTTTCAAATTTCTGACCTGATTCAGAACCAAAAGCTTTTTGTAACAAGGCTTTGGCTTCCTCTTAATTCTATTCAGTAGAAATTAAAGATTTCACAAGAGCTAATGGCTGTTTACCTAGTTGATTTTGGAGATAAATAAATTTAAGATAAGAGTCTACTTTCATTGTCTCCATAGCCTTCTCAAAATCCTTAAAATAATTTTCTATGCTTTCCCCCTCAGAATGATTATATACAGGAAGAGGCAAACATGGGTATTTAATATTAGGAGAAGGGTTACTAGGCAAGGGAATTTCTGCTGTGACTTTCTCGAGCATAGCTAATGATGATAAAATATTATCCGTATAAGTATCACAACAATCGAGTTCATCTTTGATATCAGATTCATCCTTTTTTTCACTAAAAACCTTATCCACTATCTGAGAGTCCAAATTATCTAACTTTGTTTTTAAATTTTGAAGAGATAATACAAAACTAACCCTTTCTTGCTCAGTGAGAGTACCATATTTAAGCCTTACACTGTTACATTTTTTGGTCACCTGTGTTCGACAATGACCACGTGAAATCTTAAGAGCACTCAAATTCTCCATATTGCATGTAAATTCAGCTAAAACTTAAAAAGTAGAAATGTACAATATATAATGGAATAAACCCATTAGCAAATTCAGAAATTAAGCAAAGCGTTATCGAAGGAAATATAACCTATGCAAATTTGCAAAGATTCATAAAAAATATGACCAACCCAGCAAAATAATAAACAAGTAAAATATTCACGAAGCTAAAAATGTGTGACCGCAATCGAAAGATTGAACCCGACGAGGAAGAACACCATGAATCAAAAGATCTTTAACCTGCCCCATGTTGGGCGCCATTTTCAAAATACTGGAGGTTTAAAAATTCACCAAATGGCAACAAATTATAATCAAGAGCGATTTTAAATATTTATTTTACATAAAACAGAACTTTCAATGAAATATGTATTAGAGAAAATGGCTCAGGATCGTAGGTTGTCTTATTGCTTCTTGGTATTTAAGCGAGGTATCCAACCCTATGAAGACCGATGATGCGACCTCACTAATAACCCCCAATACCAGAAAAGTCCTCAGGATCTATGAATATGCGATAAATACGCTCTATTAATAGAGAGCAAATATACGAAAATATAATATCAAAATGATTTAATTGCCAATTAATATAAATGTATGAAGATCGAACAAATATGAACTCGAACGAGCAAAATAAAACAGACACTTCACAAATATAAGTAATTAAACCGGCAATAAATTTCAAATTTAATAAAAACAATATGGTTGGTCCTTTGGATGTTTTTTTATGGTCCAGGTTAAGGAGACAATTCATTCAAAGTGAATGAGTAACTTGAGTGAAATTTACAAGGCACACACATCAATGTGGTTTGCAACTTACCTCCACTCTAAGCAAGCCTCTCTAGGTCAATTGCAGCTGTCGTTGTTAATTCACAAGTCTGTGCAACTCCATGGCATAGTAGCCTCAAAAAGAAGTAATCCAAGTGCTCACACTTCCAAGCAGGATCATCCTCGAACAACGGTCACACTAGTCACTTAATGCTCCATGATAGAATTTAGGCTGGATAGGTGAAAATTACGCCCTTCTCAGCTGCTGAGTGAAAATGCACTCCCGTCTTCTAACGCTGGGACTAGAAGTAAACTTTTGAGGTGGATTAAAGGTTTTCATTCAATCTCAAGACTAGTATTAAATTTAATCACTTTAAAGGAGGAATTTTATGGTTGCAAACTATTGATGCTTTTCCAAACTTAAAACATAACATTCTGAAACTGAAAGAGTCTCCTAAGCAAGAACACGAACTAACCATAATAAATAATTTAAACTTTTCCCAAAAACAAAAAAGAAACTTAGAATTTTGAAACAAGCAATGTATAAAATCAAGGACCATACAGGGTGGATACTACAAACAAAAGTTAAAAAGAACAAAGTGAAAAAAGTTTCACTTTTTTCAACAGGTCCAGCGATCCCGAAATGTTTATAGTCTTCCTCCTACCGGAGGCAACTCATTGCTGCGGTTGTCCGGAGGACTTGCGTCCTTGACCGCGTCCTCCCCTACCCCCTCTTCCTCTTGAGGGGCGTCTAGAGGAGCCTCTATTTGACCCTCTACCTTTAGGGCGAAAGGTAGTGGTCTGCCTCTCATAGGCAGGAGTAAAGGCTGGTGACTGGGTCACCATCTGCTGGGGTACCATCTGGTAGGTGGGTTGTGGTTGTGCCACCATCTGGGGCATTGCACTCATTGGAAGTTGTTGTTGTTGTCTGACAGGGCGAGAGGGCAACCTTGGTCTCTTCGTCTTCCTCTTTGGTTGGGGACCCTCATCCGGGGAAGACTTTCTCTTAGCCGACATGCCCCACTTTTGGGGAAGATTCCTGTTCTCCGTGGCAGCCTTGTCGACTACTTCCTTGACCACTTCACTCGGGAAGAGGTCTTTTCCCCAGATATTGGAAGATATCAGCTTCCTGGGTTCGTGCTTCACCGCAGCCGAAGCAAACACAAACTCTCTACATGCTCTTCTGGCCCTAAGTCATATATGTAGGTCCTTGACCAGCGATGTCAAATGTAATTTGGCCACAACCATGAACATGTCTGGGGATCTATTGTCACTTGCCATTGCCTCCAAGGTAATTTGGAGGGACAGGGATGCGGCAAGCCTTTCCTTTGTCTCTTGCTCCCTACGCAAGAGAAAATCAGACAACTTAGGCAGGTTTTCGCTGAACTGGTGTCCAGCAATATCCACCTCCAACTTCCCAACTGAGAAGGTAAGATGTCTTTCCTTCCAGTCTTTGTCGTCCGTAGGCAGAGCTAGGGATAAAGGTCTACACTCTTCAAGTGTAGGGCAAGGTTTCCCAGCTTCTACTGCCTTCATAACTGCCTTTAACCCTTTTTCCGCAAAGGGAAAGGCCAGTTTAGCTGGAGCAAGAAAAGAAGGGTGTTCCTTACTCAGGGCTGGCACTTTAGAATTAGTGAAGCCCCTGGCTTTCAGACTGCTTGCCATCAAAGCTTGAGCTTTCGCATGGTCATGAACTATGACCTCTTTCGGCTCTGTCTCCTCCTTGGGCACAGGTTCCGCCTTCAGACGGACGAAGCAGTCTGGGTAAGACTCAAAGCTGGGCCAAAAGTCGACATCGTCAATGAGGACGGCTCCCAGATTCTCTGAAATGAAGATCTTCCTGTGTGTATTGGCATGTACTCTGCATGCCTCCAAGGGTTTACTTCGGAACACGAAGGAAGATCCTTCACATTGAGTCTCCTGTGAGACCCACGGGACCCTGCAAGGTGGTGCATCTCATTCCTCAGTGCAGCGTCCCTTTCTTCGTTTTGCTTACGAAGACTCTCCATCATTGTCATGAGACTAGCCAGGGCTTTTCCAATTTTGTCAGATGGAGGAGCAGAAGATGTAGCGGGCACTGGTTCTGTGGCTGGAACCGACAAAACGGACTCTGATTCGACGTCGTCCTCTTCAGTCTCAGGAGCCAAGGTAGACTTCTCTTCTTGACCCTCCGCAAAAAGGTCCTTTTCGGTGTCTTCCGACACCTCTGACAACCTCTCATCTAGATGGATGTCCTTCATCGCGTCCGAAACATCCGTATCTACGGAAATCTGGACGCAAGGGATCTCAGGTTGAGGCTGTGGTATAACGGCATCCGCAGTTGCCTTAGGGAACAGATAGGCCCGCATTCGTTCATTCGGAAGGTAAGGCACCGTGGCATTCTTCTGGAAGCCACAAAACCCATCTGCGCAGCTTACTCCGTGCTGCATCCCTTGACTCCGCTGTCTTGGGGTCATCAAAAGCCTCAGTAACCAAGGCTTTGCCTACATTGCAGTCCTGGGGGTCACAGTACTTGAGAGTTTCCTTGGTGATGGAACAGAGAGAGTTCGCCCTGCACTTTACATGGCCACAGAAGTCCTTGCTCCTGACGTTGCAGAAGACTCGCAGGCATTTAGGGTGGTCCTTCTGTAAAGAGAGGAAAACTAAACGAGTATATGGTAGTTCATCTCACCTGATAAACTATATAAATATTATTATTAATATTTTTGCATTTTTATTGCATATAGCTTAGGATAGACAAGCTAGAAAAGAATTAGGAAAGACACATACATGTGTTTCCCGTCCAGCAAATTGCTGTGACCTCCCTCAAAATTAAAGCCTAGGGTTTTCCTATTCAGGAAGCCCAATGGAAGAGTTCTAACCTGTAAGGATAGATAAGTGTAACTTAATACTGACTTCCCAAAGGTTTAATAATGAGGGTCATTTGTAACTGATCATCTATCAGTATATGGAAAGAAATCTTCCTTTCCTTTCATAATATGGTCTCAACAATAGACTGTGCATGGACACACAAGGTATGTTGGAAAATTAACTACTGTGTACTTTATACTATAGTTTTCTGTTTGCAGTATGATCTATACTGCAAATATACTGGCTACTGTATAGTCATATACTGTAGTTCTAGCCGGCATGTTGCCGGCAAGGCTAGCACCTGGGGCACAGTCCAGCCGGCGCATTGCTGGCTGGGGTGGTGGCCGGCAACTCGCCGACTGCCGGCGGCTCGCCAGCTGCCAGCGCACTAGTCCAGCCGGCACCTTGCCAGCTAGGGTAGTGGCCGGCAGCATTAACCCAGCCGGCAACTGCCGGTTCGGTTAGTACCCGGCAGCACTAGCCGATAGAGAGAGAGAAAGCAAGGAGTAAATAAGAATGTAAGAGCTTAGTCTTACTAGCCAATAGAGAGAGAGAAATCAAGGAGTAAATAAGGATTTAAGAGCTCAATCTTACTACCTTCCTCCAGAATGAGGGTTCAAATGGAAGGGGAGAATGTATCATTCAGGCTTCCACCCACACACAAACCATTGCCGGTCTCTGTCGGCCACAGGTCTGTGAATGGCAGTCCAAGAGAGGACTGAAGAACACTCTACAGTAAAGGGATCTCCTGCCGGCACAGCTTTCCCGGAGCCTTGCATCCATAAGGGAAAGCTGACCGACTAAGTTACTACAAACAGAAGTCCCGGCCGGCCACACAACCTGCCGGCAAGTGGAGAGATTGTAGGACAACGGCCAAAGGGTTGCGATGGCTAGGCCATCACTAAAGGACAGAGGGGGTGGGGAAAAGGGTCCTGTATGGGGTGTGGAAGGAGCTGACAGAGTTGCTGGTCCATCTGCGCCTTTAAAAAACTCTGTTTCAGTATCGGCGCCATCCTAGGCAACAGGAGAATATCTGTTCTCCAGCCTAGGGTCTGCCAATACAGTTAAGGGGCCGGCAGCAAGCTTGCCGCCTCCTCTTAACAATAGAGAAACAGAGTTCCAGTGCCGGCACCATCCTAGGTGGCAGGAGAGTATCTATTCTTCAGCCTAGGCTCTGCGAGCACAGGACTAGTCTACTAGACCGCAGGGAGAAGGTGGCAATATCATACAACCCCTTCAGGTGCGACCTAGGGAGGTCTAGCCTCCTATGCCGGCAGCCTAGCCTGACAGGGGAATGACTATTCACTCTGCCGGCCGGCTGCCAGCACAAGACTATATACTCTGAGGTTCTGACCGGAACCGAAAACCTGCTATCTGCGGCTAAGGGATGGGGCAGAAAACCCTAGCCTAGTCCTGCCTGAATGACAACTCGAGGCACGACCAATTAGGGTTGTAGCCTAAGGCTACACTCAGAGGGAAGGAGGGATTACCCTTAAAATCTCCACTGGAGATGAGTATCGGTTTATATAATAATTCTAGGAGGTATTTATCTCCGCCTGAATTGATAAAACGATACACGCAGCTTAACCGGGGAACATGTATGAAAGTATACTAAACGGATTTTGAGCGAAGCAAAAAATCTATTTTTGGGTGAGGTAGCCATGTTGTGAATTTGACTACAGTGATATATCCCAGAGAATTTACCAAAGGTATCCAGAATTCTAACTCCTGGAGCGAATATCCCTTAAAATTTTACGAAGGGATATTGCGTAATATCAGAGGACGTATTCTTGACACGTCTCATAGCTATCTACGCCCCCAATAGAGCTTTCACTTCGAGGGGAAAGAGAGGCAAGAATAAGGAGAGTCATTAAAGAGACAACGCTCTCGACGCTCCCTACTGCTCTGCAAATAGTGCGCCATTCCGCCACCGCGAGGCGCCACCAAGTCATTCTTTGTAGCTTTGTAGGTGTTGCAGATACAGTACCATAGGGAGGAATTCATTATCCTTTTGTCCCAAAAGAGGGTGGGTCCATCAGGACGACATGGCTACCTCACCCAAAAATAGATTTTTCGCTTCGTTCAAAATCCGTTTTTTGGGCTCAGGGCATGTCGTCCTGATAGAAGTTTACCAGAGCATTAATGTATCTGTGGATTTTCAATAGTGCCGTTCATCTCGAGCTAAATCTTTCCTTTTGGTCTTTAGACCTAGAGACACTTGATGTTACCGTTATACATCAATCAGCTGATCATGAAATATGTCAGTGCTTCCTGCCCCCTACAGGGAAGAGTCTGGGTAGACTCGATGAAAAAAACCGAGGATTGTGAGTTCAAGGAACAATCTAGCAAACAGTTCGTATATTAGTGTCATCATATACGTAGAGCATAGTCTGTATTAGGATGATATTGGTCTGGACAGGTTACTGTACCTCCCAGGTCTGTCGATAAAGAGACGGACAAGTTTATATACGTGTAGGAAACCTTAAACAGTAAAATGAACAGTCTAGTACAATAAGATCTTACCTGTTTGCTTGGAACAATATGAATCTTAGTTCCGATATTTACTTAAATATCAAAAGAGTCAAGGATGCTCTGACTTATACATACACTGGAATATTTGGGGCGAAAGAGACGCAAAGATTCGTTCTATTGTTTATTACAAAAATAGAAATCATGGTTGTATTCAATTACAATGTATGCTGAATAATTCTGCATAAAAGCATAAACAGTAATAACAGAAATAAATAGGGTTTACCTGAAAAGGAAACATTAGCCACTCTAAGGGAAATATAAAAATTTTACTATACATTCTGTTGTTACTAGGAATACTATGCATATAAGAATGCCTGGCACTTGTGTCAGTCTATTATGCTTAATGTCACCTGTGTAGGGAGAACAGTATATAGTGTCATCACTTAAACACAAAACTCAACATGATATGCCTTACGAGTCTATCATGTACACCCTTCACTATAAGTCCCAAATAGTGCACTGTTCTTCGCAGTAATCAAGCAGCGGGTTTTATTACACTGCCCGCCGCCACCACATGAAATTTAATTTCTTGTAATTGCTTCGCGTAGTGCTTGAAGAAGACCCTCGAGGACTTCCATCCAGTATATGCACGAAGGCTTTCAAACGACATCGTTTAGAAGAAATTCAGAGACGAGGCAACTTTTCTCGGATCATGACCTGCGGGTGTACTGTCTGGATCCGCTCTGCGAATAAAGTAGGTGATTTTCTCCCTTATCTGTTTCAAGGATAACGTTGAACTGGAAGTCTCTCCCCTGAAAAGCTGACCTCCCTTAAAGTCTGAAGTTCTACGAAGATAGACCTTTAGGCATTCCACTGGGCAGAGGGATGCTTCTTCCTTCAGAGGGCAGATTCTCCAGAGACCCCATCTCTTAGTGGGCAGCTCGTTCTTGGCGAGAAACGTCGGGTCCGGAAAGAGGTTCAGTTCTTCATTGTCTGTGAACTGAATGTGGCCACTATTTCGCTAACTCTGGCTCCCGAGGCTAGTGCAAATAAGAATATCACCTTCTGAGTCAAATCTTTCAGCGAGCAATCCTCATTGTTCAGGGTTGATGCTAAATGAAGAACTTTGTCCAAAGACCATGAAATGGGCTTAGGAGGAGCTGCGGGCCAAAGTTTAGCGCAGGCTTTAGGGATCTTGTTGAAGATTTCGTTGGAAAAGTCTACCTGAAAGGCGTAAAGCATTGGTCTGGCCAGGGCAGATTTACATGTAGTAATCGTATTGGCTGCTAAACCTTGTTCATGAAGAAGGATGAAGAAGGACAAACAGAAATCCGTAGAGATCTCCTTAGGTTTCTTCGCCTTGACAAAGGCCACCCACTTCTTCCAGGAAGACTCATATTTTCTTCTTGTTGACTTTGACTAGTATTCTTCTAGGAAGTTAATACTGTCCCTAGAAATCCTGAACCGTTTCTTGACTGCTAAGGCGAGAAAATCATGAGATGAAGGTTCTGGGTTTTCACTGATGAAGCTGAGACAGTCAATTTCTGCACTTGCTGAGTCAGAACTGGGTCCGGCAACGGGATCAGTTTCAGGCGTAGTTCCGTTACCAGGGGGAACCAAACGCTGTTGGGCCACTTGTGGGCCACTATTGCTGCTGTCCCCCGAAAGGATCTCAGTTTGTCGAGGACTTTCAGCAGAAGGTTGGTTGGAGGGAATAGGTAGATCTTGCACCATCTGTTCCAATCTATAGACATCGCATCCATTGCTTCCGCTAGAGGATCCTCGTACGGGGCTACATACCGGGGTAGCTTCTTGTTGTCGTTCGTTGCGAAGAGGTCTATCTGCAGTCCTGGAACTTTGCGTAAGATGAAGGAGAATGATCTTGCGTCTAGGGACCATTCTGACTCTATCGGTTTGGTCCTGGATAGAGCGTTCGCTATCACATTGCGGAACCCTTGAAGGTAGACTGCTGACAAGTGCCATCTCTTCTTCTCCGCTAGGCGGAGGATGGCTAGTATCACTTGGTTTATGTGAGGCGATCTCGAGCCCTGTCGGTTTAGGCATCTCATTATGACTTCTCTGTCTAGAACCAGACGGATGTGGATTGAGCAGCGGAGTTTCAGTTTCTTTAGGGAAAGAAAAACTGCCATGGCTTCCAGGAAATTTATGTGGAAGGTTTTGAAGAGGGGAGACCAGGTTCCTTGGACTTTCCGATGATGAGAGTGACCTCCCCACCCCTCTTCTGAGGCATCTGTGTGAACGGTGACTGACGGTGGAGGTGGTTGTAAGGGAACCCTGTTCTTTAGGTTTTTGGCCTCCGACCATGGCTTGAGTAGGGATCGCAGACGATTTGGTATCGGTCTTTGTAGATCTCTTCGAGCGTTTGATGCGTATTTTCTCCAGACTCCTGATGCATCTTTTAATTGTGCTCTCAATACTGGATCTGTCACTGAGGCGAACTGGAAAGACCCCAACACTCTCTCCTGTTGCCTTCTTGATATCCTTGTGGACCGAAGAAGGCTTTTGACAGATCCTGCTATCTCTTTCCTTTTCTTTGATGGAATGGAAAGGCAGTGCGACTGCAAGTTCCAGTGGACGCCCAGCCACTGAAACTTTTGAGCTGGAGCCAGTCGAAATTTTTCCAAGTTGATCTTGAATCCCAAGTTTTACAGGAACTGGATCACTTCCTTGGAGGCTTGCCTGCACTCTTCTTCGGATGCTGCCCACACCAGCCAGTCGTCCAGGTAGGCTACCACCTGGATTCCTTTTAGGCGTAGTTGATGAATGACTGCATTCGCAAGCTTGGTGAATACCCTTGGAGCTATGTTTAGTCCAAAGGGCATGGCTCTGAAAACATGCTGTCTTCTTTGTAGTTTGAATCCCAGGTGGGGGGAAACTTGACGGCTGATCGGAACGTGCCGGTACGCATCCGTCATGTCTATGGAGACTGTGTATGCCCTTTTGGGCAACAGGGTCCTGATGTGTTGAAGAGTCAGCATTTTGAACTTGTAGTTCACTATGAACTTGTTGAGTGGTGACAAGTCCAGAATTACTCTGAGCTTTTCCGAGTCCTTCTTCGGAACACAAAATAGCCTTCCTTGGAATCTGACAGACTTCGCCTTCCTTATAACTCTTTTGCTCAAGAGTTCCTGAACATATTCTTCCAATATGGGGGTTGAGTGTTGGAAGAATTGAGGGAAGGTTGGTAGAGTTGAGCTCCAACTCCACCCTAGTCTGTTCTTGATTAGGCTGTGGGCCCAGGGATCGAAGGTCCAACGATCCCGGAAGAAGAAGAGTCTCCCTCCTACCGGTAGCATCTCACTTTGAGTGCTGGGTGGAGGATTTACCTCCTTGGCCACGTCCACCCTTGTTGCCCCTACCTCTGAAGGGGCGTCTGGAGGAACCTCGAAAGGAACCTCGAGACTTCGGCTGAAAGGTCGTAGACTGCCTTTCAAATACTGGGGTGAACACTGGTAACTGAGTCGCCAGTGTTTGGGGCACCAGTTGGAAGGTGGTGGGTAGTTGTGCCACTGTCTGGGACACCGTGACCACGTTAAGCTGTTGCTGTTGCTTAGGCCGAGAGGGCGCTTTAGGTCGTTTTGGTCTATTCTTCGGCTGAGGACCCTCGTTAGCTGAAGATTTTCTTTTAGAGGACAAGCCCCATTTAGAGAGAAGGTTTCTATTCTCTGTGGTGGCTTTGTCCACGACCTCTTTGACCACTTCACTTGGAAAGAGGTCTTTTCCCCAGATGTTAGAAGCTATCAGCTTCCTTGGTTCGTGTCTCACCGCAGCCAGGGCAGACACGAACTCTGCAAGCCCTTCGGGCTTTAATAAAGTTGTACAGGTCTTTGGTTACTGTCGCTAAGTGGGATTTGGCGAAGACCATGTATATGTCCGGGGTATCTGGGATACTTGCCATTGTCTCCAGGCCAGTCTGCAGAGACAAGGAAGCAGCAAGACGTTCTTTTGTCTCCTGTTCCCTACGCAGGAGAAAGTCCGACAGCTTGGGGAGGTCTTTGCCGAACTGTCGTCCAGCAATATCTGCCTCCAGCTTCCCAACTGTGATGGTGTTGTGCACATCCTTCCAGTCCGCATCGTCTGATGGGAAGGCAAGGGAGAAGGGTCTACACTCCTCCAGTGTAGGGCACGGTTTCCCTGCCTCAACTGCCTTTAAGGCTGCCTTAAGCCCTTTGTTCATAAAGGGAAAGGCACGTTTAGGGTCAGCAATGAAGGATGGGTGCTTCTTGCTGAAAGCTGGCACCTTAGAGCTAGTAAAGGCCCTCTCCTTTAAGGTGGTGGTATATAAGGCCTGAGCCTTAGAGAGTTCAAGGACAATAGTTTCCTTCGGCTCTGTTTCCTCTTTGGATGCAGGTTCTGTCTTAAGACGGACATAGCAATCCGGGTAGGCCCCTTTGCTGGGCCAGAACTCAATTTCCTCCACTGGGACAGGGCCCAGTTTTTCTGAGAGGAAGATCTCCCCCCCCCCCCCCCCGCCCCCGACATGGTCATGTGCTCTGCGTACCTCGAGGGGTTAACGTCAGAGTAGGCGGGGAGATCCTTAACGTTTAGCTTCTTCGGGGCCAAACGTGTTGCAACTAGCTGATGCATTTCAGTCCGAAGAAAGGCCTCCTTCTTGGACGATTTCTTTTGAATGTCCTGCACCATGGACAGCAACGAGTGCAACGCACTCGTGATAGAATCTAGTTGGGGTGCAGTGGAAGAGGTCGAAGGCACGGGCTCATTCACTGTGGCCGATGATACCGAAATCGTTTCGGCTTTCTCGTTTTCTGTCTCAGGTGGAACGTCATCTGCCTGATCCATTTCCTCCACTAGGAGATTGTTCTCAGTCTCCTCTGAGACAACTGACATGTTGTCCTCTAATTGGATGCTCTCTAAGGCATCCGAAACCTCAGATTCAGCCGGAATCTGAACTAGGGGAATCTCAGGCTGAGCCTGGGGAATAACCGCATCCGAAGATGCCCTAGGGAAAAGACAAGCCCTCATCTTTTCGTTAGGAAGGTATGGGCCAGAAGTATTCTTCTGGAAGCCTCTAATCCATTTCCGCAGCATTTCCCTTGCTGCGTCCCTTGACTCAGTGGACTTTTGATCATCAAAAGCCTCTCTTATCAGTTTTTCACAAACGGTACATACCTGCAGGTCCCAGTACTTGAGAGCCCCCTTGGTAACTGCGCAGCGAGCATGGGCCCTGCACATGTCGTGGCCGTAGAAGTTCTTACTACGGACCCTGCAAAAACTATTCCCGCACTCGGGATTCTCCTCCTGTAAAGAAAGAAAAGCATATAAGTATTCGCTGAAATTCTCAGATTTCAGCATACATATATAATTTATATTAGCTTGGATAGGGTAAGCTATAAATAGGAAAGACACCTAAATTTGTTTCCTGTCCAGCCAATTGCTATGACCTCCTCCAATATTGAAAGTAGAATTCTTAGGAATTCTTAGGGGAAGATGATATCCTATGATATAAAGTGTCTTCTTGACACAATCTTCCAGTTTCAATATTAGGGATTAAGGACAATAATGGATCATAACCATTAATGGAAGAGAGAATCGCTCTCTTATATGTGATGGTCTCACAATAGGCTGCCCATGAAGCATCTTGTAGGTTGGAAAAAACTTTGGACTACAGCACTGACTGTTTGGTAACAAGTTGCCAGTCCTGTCAGGCCTGCCAGCACCTGCCGGGCCTGCCGGCGTCTGCCGGGCAAGCCGGCACATGCCGGCCTATTCTGGGCTATTGAAGGCAATTATTGTCTTCATAAAATTGGGTGGTAGACCACCGGCAACGGCTCTGCCGGCTGCCGGCGGCGGTGGCTCTGCCGGCCGGCAGTGGCTCTGCTAGCCGCCGGCAGCGGCGGTTCTGCCGGAAGTGGCTGCTCTGCCGGCAGTGGCGGCTCTGCCGGCCGGCAGAACCACTGCCGGCCGACATTGGTTCTGCCGGCCGGCAGCCGAGGATCCTTCCATCAAGGGGACCCGGCGGCAGTCGGCGGCAGATGACCAGATATGGGTGGCAGGCTGTCGGCCGGCAACTCAGCAGCCGGCAGTCAGTCCCTGGATGTCTATTGTCTTTGGGTTGTCGATCAACGACGTTCCCAGTAGGCGGCGGCAGGGCAACTGCCGGCCGGCAGAGAATTGACATGACCCAGTACGAAAGTAAGAGAGAAAGAGAGGATGGAGGAAGGCAAGGGCTCAGCCTTGCCGGCCTGCATCCAGAATGAGGGTTCAAGTGGAAGGGGGAATTAAATTCGGGCTTCCACCCAACCATATCCCAGTCATAAGGGCTATGGAAGGCAGTCCAAGGAAGGACTGAAGAACACTCTAAAGAATATGAGGGTACCCGCCGGCAGCCGGCTTGGCCGGCGTTAGACGGGGAACCTCAGGCCAGTCCTACAATAACCCTTAGGGTCAATGTAGATCGACGGCCAGGAGGGTGTTGGTTCATTCAACACGAAAGAGATAGAGGGGAGGGGGTAGGTGTCCTACAGGTAAGGTAATGCCCGAAGGCACTACTTAACCTAAGGGATTCTGGTCTCATGGAGTAACCTCAGGTAATAGAAACCATTTCCCCAGGTTGGGTTAGTCAAGGGAGAGGGCGTCCGTAGGACACCATCTCACAGGAGAACAGAATCTCGTGCCAGAGACCTTAGGCAGTGAAGAAATCATTTCTTCGGTCTAAGGTCTACCAGCACAGGACTGTCTGCTAGGCCAAGGAAGGGGGAATTGTCATACAAAACCCCCAAGTATGGTCTAGGGAGGTCTAGCCTCCTGTAAGAGCAGCTTAACCTGACATGGGGAATCATTTCACCAAGACAGGAAGATGCCTAACACAGACTGATACTCTGATGTCCCGTTCTAAACTCAAAACCGACTCAGTGGTTAGGAGAAAGAAAACGGAACGTCTCAGTAAAACTTTGTCAGAACTCGGTTCACAGCAAGGAAAACTGAGAATAGCCTAGACTAATCAGAGGGAAGGGGGATTGCTCTTAAATCTCCTAGGAGATTAGTATCGACTTAAAAGGTATAGGAGGTGTCAGTCTCCCCTTAAAACACAATACAAGAGCAATGGGGACATGTATGAAAGTATACTAAAGCCCCTAGGCTAGTAGACTAGGAGCATGAGAATCGTTCACCAAAACTCTCTGTATACTATCTTGGAAGAGGAAAGCATAATTAAGTAATATCATAAATGTGTAAAATATTGCCTGTGCTTCAATAAAACTTTACCAGGAAGGTTATATCATGCATGAAGTGTGTAAGTGCCTAGGCTAGGAAGCCTAGCACTTGTGAGGCTCGAAATAAATAGCCAAATCCACGACAACAGTGACATAATATAAGAATCCCTAGCTAAATTTCTAAATAGCTAAAGTTATTAAAGCGAATAATGCCGGGAAAGGGTCGTTCTGGCTAACTAAATGTACAGAAAGAACGACCGCGTCCATGACGCCATCCGGCTGGCAACAGCTCTTGTTACGTTAATTACGATCTCAATCGAAAAACAAAACTGGCAAGAGCTTACTATAATATATGGATGCTTAGGTAGGAAGTTCTATTAACCATAATAATTACCTGGAACAGAGATGATAAATTGTTAGTAATTATTTCTCAGCTGATCCCATCTTCGTCGATATGTGCTTGATGGATAATAATACGTTGGTATTATAAAAAGACGTTTAATGTATAAAAGACTACATTATGAACTTCACTTTGTGACAGCTTACTCTCAAGTGCATATGGAGCGTCTTACACAATCTCATAAACCAAAACATTGCTAAACAAAAGAGCATCGCTCTGAAAAGACTTAAATCCTACTCCAGTACAAATCATAAAGAATCACATCTTATCTGAGGTAACCAACAAATGTTTGAATCCTAATACCAAAACAAATCATTACTCTTATGATCAAAGCATAACATGTCTTATTCATGCAACATGATGCAATGTTGCGCAATACCTGAAACACTTGAAATAATATAGTACATTGTTACAATAATACATAACAGTCTCCTCCCCCTTAACTTGACATTGTAAAAACATTCATAAATCTAATCTCTCAGGGGGCTTTCCTCTGTTAATCCTATTAGGAAGCACTTTAACCTCATCTTGTACTGGTACATGAATTGGTTCTGAATCTACATTGGATGTTGGACCATCTTGGTTAATACTTGACTCATTTGATCTAACTACTTCTTTAAGTTTCTCATCTCTAACATTCACATGCTCTACTGTCTTTCTGTTTAACGGCTGTAATTGATCAACATGACGTTTTACAACATTATCACCAACACGAACATCATAATGTAAATTTCCTATCTCTCTTACAATCTCTCCTGGTACCCACTTCTCTGGAGTGTTGTACGATCTTACCATGACATCAGACAAAGGTAAAAAATGTCTTACATTAGGAAGCTTTGCTACTTGTTTATACCCTTTATCTTCTAAATCACTTTGCAAACTTGGATACAACAAATCTAACTTACACCTTATCCTCCTTCCCATTAACAAATTTGAGGGTGCCACGCCTGTTGTGCTGTGCGGCGTTGTTCTATAAGACAATAAAAATTTTGACACATGCAAAAATATATTACATGAATTAGCTTCTCTACACTTCATATTGTGCTTAAATGTTTGGACAAATCTTTCAGCCTCTCCATTAGTGGATGGATGATATGTAGCTGAAAATGTATGCTTTATACCATTGACATTACAAAATTCTTTAAACTCTTGTGAGGTAAATTGTGGACCATTATCTGTAACAATTCTTTCTGGAATACCATGCGTTGAAAAAATTTGCATTAACTCTTTTATTGTGGCATAAGACGTTGTCGTCTTCATTGGGATAATTTCTGGCCACTTACTGTAAGCATCTACTACTATCAAAAACAAATAATTCAAAAAAGGACCTGCAAAATCTATATGCACTCTTTGCCATGGATACCTGGGTAACTCCCACGGGTGCATTCTAGCAAATTGAGGATTGTTTTGTTGCATAACACAATTCATACAATTCTTTATATAACATTCCACATCTTTATCTACACCTGGCCACCATACAAAAGTTCTCGCAATTGACTTTGATCTTACAATACCTTGGTGATCAGCATGTATTTCAGACAAAACCTTATTTCTCAGTGAATTAGGAATAACTACCCTGGAACCTCTCATCACTATTCCTTGTGTCACACTCAGTTCATACCATATATCCTTATACGGTTTACAATTTTCCTCCTTTCCACATAAGTCCCTACCTGTCATTAAACTCTCCAAAACCTTACTAAGTACTGGGTCTTGCTTGGTACTGTGTGCTACATCTTTTGCAGTTATTGGTACATTATATACTGAAATTAATAGAACACTGTCATCATACTCTTCTGGAGCTTTGTCTACGGGTAATCTGGATAAAGCATCTGCATTACCCATATTTGATGTTGGACGGTATTCTATATCATAGTGGTACGCTGCTAACATAACTGCCCAACGTTGTAGTCTTGCAGCTACCAACGTAGGTAAACTTGCTTTTGGACCCAATATTGCTAATAAAGGTTTATGATCTGTAACAAGTGTGAACTTTTTCCTACCATAAAGATACATATGGAATTTTTTAACTCCATAAACTAATGCTAAACCTTCCTTTTCTATTTGACAGTAATTCCTTTCTGCCTTGTTCAATACTCTAGAAGTGAATGCAATTGGTTTTTCTGTTCCATCTGACATTACATGAGATAATACTGCACCTAAACCTATGTTTGATGCATCACATACTAATTTAACTGGTAAATCCATTCGATAATGTACTAAGAATGTAGGTGATGTTATTTCCTGCTTGATTCTTTCAAAAGATTCCTGACACTCTTTTGTCCACTTCCATTCTACACCCTTATTCAACAGATTATACAATGGATGTGCAATTGTAGACAAATTCTGAATGAAATTCCCATAAAATGTTACTAAACCTAGAAATGATTGTAATTCCTTAACATTTTCTGGCACTTTTGTTGATTGTACAGCTTTAATCTTCTCTTTAGTTTTGTGAATACCCTTGCCATTTATTACAAAACCTAAGTATTCCACTGAATCAACTTCTAAAATACATTTGTTCTTATTTACTCTAATATTATGTTCCTTCAACTTCTTCAGAACTGTTCGCAATCTTTCTCTATGTTCTCTTGTGTCTTTACCCGCAATTAAAATATCATCTATAAAAATGAATACTCCTTGCATTCCTGAAAAAATCTTATCCATAGTTTGTTGCCATATAGCTGGACTACTTGCAACTCCATAAGGTAATCTCTTTGGCCTAAACAAACCTAAGGATGTATTTACTGTACATAATTCTTGTGAAGTTTCATCCATGGGAAGCTGTTGAAATGCTTGTCTTAAATCTAATTTAGAAAAAACACTGCATCCTGACATAGTTGCAAACATGTCTTTCGGATTTGGTAAGGGATGTTGAGCTACTTGCAGTTGTGGATTTAACGTTACTTTGTAATCTCCACATAACCTAACCTGTCCACTTTCCTTCACAATAGGAACTAATGGTGTAGCCCAATCTGAATATGTGACCTTTTCCCAAGAACCTTCACTTTCCAATCTCCTGATTTCTGTTTCAACTGCACTTTTCAATGCATACGGTACTGGTCTCGGAGCAAAAAATCTATGAGAACTGTCAGGTTTCAAAACTAAAATTGCCTTTGCGTTCTTTACTGTACCTATTTTATCTTCAAATACGTCTTGAAACTCTGATAGGATATCATTCATAGACATTTCATTTTTGTTTTCATCTTGTCTACCTGCAACCTTCAAAATACTAGGCCAATCTAACTTCAAATACTGTAGCCAATCTAAACCTAGCAAAGTTTGTCCATTACCTTTTACTACTGTTAATGGCATTCTCTCTAATTTCTGTTCTTTGTACTGTACTTCTACGTTCGAAGCACCTATTACCTGAATATCAAAACCATTATAACTTTTCAAAACTCTATTTGTACCTTCTAATAACAAATTAGGAATGCTTTTAGCCATTTTCTCAGACATAATTGATACATCGGCTGCTGTGTCAACTTGCATCAAAATTGGTTTACCATTTATGATTACTTCTACCATGATATGTTTCTTTGCACCTTTGTTGACTGAGTTTATGTGAAACGCAAAATCAGTTTCTGAACTAACCTGATTATCATGAACATTTTCCTCATTATTCTCTTGACCCATAGTATCAACTGTAGCATTTATTTTCTTTGCGTACTGTTTAGGGAATCTACAAGCAGTTGCAAAATGACCCAGCTTTCTGCAATTCTGGCATGTCTGTCCAGTAGCAGGGCATTTCTTTGCTTCGTATGCAAGATGATCAGTTTTACCACACCTAAAACACTTGGGTTTTTCCTGTTGTTTCTGTGTATAAGCCTGATTCTGATATTTATGAACATTAGTGTTAGGCACTTTTCTATGACTAGGCTTTGTCATATTTCTTCTCTGATTCTCATTGGTTTTCCACTTAGAACCTACTGTATTAATTTTAGAATTTTCCATTCTATTGCTTGTAGAACTACCTATTATGTGACTTTGCCTATTTGATGTTTCTAAAGCTCTGCCTGTTATCAATACCTTTTCTAATGTTAAATCTTTATCTTGCAATAATTTCTTTCTTAGCTCTTCTGATGTGCAATGTGCAATTACTTGATCTATGATAACATTTTCTAACTCTAGAAATTCACATGAAACGGCTAAATTCTTTAGTCTAGTCACAAATGCATCTAAACTTTCATTTTCTTTCTGATAAGCCTGCGCTGAAAACTGGTATCTTTCAAAAAATTTATTGACTTGAGGAGCAAAATATGTGGTAAGTGCCTTAATTGCAGCTTCACTTGTGTCATCTGTAGGCTGCAAAGTCTTAAACACTTCCCGAACTTCCCTACCTGCTGTATGAAGTAATAATGCCTTCTTTTGTGCATCCTTCATGTTCCCTAATGCTTCTAAATAAATCTTAAATTCCTCACACCACTGTTGCCATCGTGTTGCAACAGAATTAGGCTCAGCAGTGACGCTGAAAGCTTGAGGTGGTTCAATATTAAAAGGCATTTTGTTTGCTTACCTTAATAACTGTGGTAGGTTAAGTTACTGTACTGCAGTCACAAGTATACTTCTCACCTACCCAATTTAAATTTCACCCTTTTTGTGTATTTGATGAAATTCCTATTCTGCTGATGGTAAAATCTTCATTGGGCGATTTTACTCTTGTTTTCCGATGTACAAGACCTTCTCTTGTGCTGGCCGTCTTTGTGCATAGGCTCCAATGCTTCTCCCTGCTTGCTTCTCCCTGCTTGCTTCTCCCTGCTTGTCCGTCGTCCTCAAACGTCGCCAAATATAATATATGGATGCTTAGGTAGGAAGTTCTATTAACCATAATAATTACCTGGAACAGAGATGATAAATTGTTAGTAATTATTTCTCAGCTGATCCCATCTTCGTCGCCAAATATAATATATGGATGCTTAGGTAGGAAGTTCTATTAACCATAATAATTACCTGGAACAGAGATGATAAATTGTTAGTAATTATTTCTCAGCTGATCCCATCTTCGTCGATATGTGCTTGATGGATAATAATACGTTGGTATTATAAAAAGACGTTTAATGTATAAAAGACTACATTATGAACTTCACTTTGTGACAGCTTACTCTCAAGTGCATATGGAGCGTCTTACACAATCTCATAAACCAAAACATTGCTAAACAAAAGAGCATCGCTCTGAAAAGACTTAAATCCTACTCCAGTACAAATCATAAAGAATCACATCTTATCTGAGGTAACCAACAAATGTTTGAATCCTAATACCAAAACAAATCATTACTCTTATGATCAAAGCATAACATGTCTTATTCATGCAACATGATGCAATGTTGCGCAATACCTGAAACACTTGAAATAATATAGTACATTGTTACAATAATACATAACACTTACATTTACACAAAATAAAGATATTACTTAACTTTTCAGAAGCTGATGAGGCTGGTGAAGACATCATAGCGTCCAAAAACTCCAAAATAGCTAGAGAGAACACGGGATAAACGGATTTTGAGTGAAGCGAAAAATCTATTTTTGGGTGAGATAGCCATGTCGTCCTGATGGAAGTTCCTTCATTAGTAGCTTCCTAGGTTATATGTGACTACAGTGATATATCCCAGAGAATTTACCGAAGGTACCCCGAATTCTAACTCCTGGAGTGAATATCCCTTAAAATTTTAAGAAGGGATATCGCGTAAGGACGTAATGGCACACCTCATAGCAATCTGCACCCCAGATAGAGTTTTACGTTCGAGGAGGTGTGGCAAAAATAAAAGGGGGGCCCTTCAAAAGCCATCCCCGTTCCCTACTACTATCGATAGTACAACAGCGCCATCCCTACGATAGTGGTCATTCCTTGTAGCATTGAGCATAGGCTGTTACAGATACAGTACTACGGGAGGGAAACTGAAGATCTCTTCTACAGAAGAGATGGGTAGGTCCATCAGGACGACATGGCTATCTCACCCAAAAATAGATTTTTCGCTTCGCTCAAAATCCGTTTTTTGGGCTCAAGCCATGTCGTGCTGATAGAAGCATACCAGAGCATTAATGTATCTGTGGATTTTCCATCAGTGCCTAAACCTTATATCAACCTTTTCAATGGTCATACTGACCATATGAGACTAGTGACAATACCGTTATATGTCATCATCACTAAACATAAACAATGTTAGTGCTTCCTGCCTCCTACAGGGAAGAGTCATCTAGACAGTTGAAAAGGGATTTCGAGGTTAACATAAATAGTATGACCAAACTTAAGTACACACTGAATATACAAATAGTCTCAAGTTGTATATTTGGCCAAAAAGACATCAGTGTCTCTTATGTCTAACCATAGATGCATACAAATATGTGAAGGATGCATTCTAGGTAAATAAAAAGTCTGGCATGTATAGATACAATTGTCTGGCGAAGATGGACGCACTACATTCAAATAGACATTTATTTCTAATAAATGACTACAAGAGATGGTTAGCAAAACGAATGTAGTCTGACAATGGGATTATACTTGAAACAAGTACAGGAATCGTATTTCTTTCTTGAAAGAATGAAGTCAAGAAATGCCACTCTTAGATTGAAGAAAAGGTAAAAGATAACCGCTCTTCATAAAACCTGTACTGGTTACCATTAACTGCCCTATGTACTTCGTACACCGGCACTAGAGCGATCTGTATAATTCCACACCTGGGATTTTAGAACAGAGCTAGTGTTACCATGGTAACACTTAAATAAAAGAAGACATACTTAAAAAGGATGACTTCCTCTCCCCTTAATTGACAGTCCCAGTCAATTATCTGTTTATCGTAGAATAAACGGCAGAATAAATAAGTTACCTGACGTCACCATATATTGCTTCAGATCATGGACTAGCAAAGCATAGTGTTTGTAGAACAGCCTGGATGATTCCTATCCAAAGCATGTCCGAGGACAAGTGAGGACCCAAACCAAAAATAGTGTATCACAAAAATTAGGGGGCAGGTTTTAATACACTACCTGCCGCCACTACAAAGTGTTTCAGTTCATGCACTTGTTTTGCGTAGTGTTTGTAAAACACTCTGGATGATTTCCATCCAGTGTATGAACGAAAACGCTCAAAGTCCATGTACTGAAAGAATTTCAGTGATGAAGCAATCTTTCTCGGATCATGACCTGCGGGAGTACTGTCCGGATCCGCTCTACGAATAAAGTAGGTGAGCTTCGCCCTTAATTGATTTATAGATAAATTTGATCCCGAAGTTTCTCCTCTAAAGAGCTGTCCTCCCCTGAAGTCTGAAGTTCTACGAAGATAGACCTTTAGACACTCTACAGGACATAGAGAGACATCTTCCTACAGAGGACAGATTCTCCAGGGACCCCACCTCTTAGTGGGTAGCTTGTTTTTAGCGAGAAATGATGGATCAGGGAAGAGATTGAGTTCTCCTAAATCTGTGAACTGAATGCAGCCCTCATCTCTCGATAGAGCCAATATTTCACTAACTCTAGCCCCAGAGGCTATTGCGAACAGGAAAATAACCTTTTGGGTTAGATCCTTAAGAGAACAATCTTCATTGTTCACCGATGAGGCATAATGTAAGACCTTGTCCAAAGACCAAGAAATGGGCTTTGGTGGTGCTGCAGGCCTAAGTCTAGCACATGCTTTCGGAATCTTGTTAAAGATTTCATTTGCCAGATCCACTCGGAAGGCATATAGGAGAGGTCTAGTCAAGGCCGATTTGCACGTATTTATCGTATTGGCCGCCAACCCCTGGCTATGAAGGTGGACAAAGAAGGACAGACAGAAGTTCATAGAAATTTCTTTTGGTCCTCTTGATTTAACAAACTCCACCCACTTCTTCCAGGAAGACTCATATTGTCTTCTAGTAGACTTAGCCTTGTATTCTTCTAAGAATTCTATATTGCCTTCTGAGATCCCAAACCTTTTTCTAACCGCTAGAGCAAGAAATTCATGAAATGGAGGGTTTGGGTTCTCTGTGATAAACCGAAGGCAGTTAATTTCTGAACCTTCGGAAATATATCTAGGATCGGAGCTAGGACCGGCCTCATCTAGTCTATCGGCCCCATTAGAGGATCCTCGTATGGGGCTATTTAGCGAGGTAGTTTCTTGAAGACGCTCGTGATGAAGAGGTCGAACTGCAGTTCCAGGACTTGATCCCATTTGGGAGGGAATATGTCTGTGTCTTTCCGATGTTCTCTTTGCACTAGGTCTGTCACTATTGCGAACTGGGGAAAGTTTAGCACTTTTCCTTGTTGACATATAATCTGATCGATTAGCTGAATCTCTTGACAGACCTCGCGAGCTCCTCTTAAATTCCCGAGGGAAAAGAGAGTTGATGTGACTGAGGGCTTCGATGGTTTTTTAGCCATCAAAACCCTAGAGCTGGAGAAAGTCGAGACTTCTAGAAGCATATCTTGCATCTGTGATGTCCCAGGAACCGGGTCATCTCTATGAAGATACTTAGGACTGTAAGTCTGATACGTATCTATTGTAGGAGGAATGTTACTCTCCGTGACAGGAATCCTAGGCAGGAGGAAGGGGGGTGGTTGACTGGAAGGTTCCAGAGGACACCTTTCAGGTCTGACAAGACTACGAACACCCTTAGTTGGAGCAAGGTCCATATGTTCAGAAGGATTAACATTCAGAACTTGCCGTTTATTATGAACTTGTTGAGTGGCGACAGGTTCAGAATGACTCAGAGATTTCTTGAGTCCTTCTCATGAACACAAAATAGCCTTCCCTGAAACTCGATGAGCCGTAGCTTCCTTACTACCTGTATGCCCTATAGCTCTCAGGTATACTCCTCCAGGAGGGTTTTGAACTGTAGGAGAAGGTAAGGAGATAATAGTAGGGACATTTCTGTGTCCTATCAATGGCTCATCTTGAATAGGCTCTGGACCGAAGCGTCTTTATGCTTCGAACTGTCAGTAGGCTTAGACTTTTGACCATCTGCCTGTAGCATCTTGTTTATTAGAATAATGGGCTTTTGTTGAGCAGCCCGGATATTTCCAGTATTTTCGATCTTCTTTTTAGGTTGGGGACCCACAACCACAGAAGATTTTCTCTTTGAGGGAATGCCCCATTTTTGGGGAAGACTTATGTTTTCCATGGTGGCATTCTTAATTACTTCCTTAATGACATCTTGTGGGAAGAGGTCTTTACCCCAGATATTGGAAGATATTAGCTTCCTTGTTTCGTGTTTCACTGTTGCAGCAGCAAACACAAACTCTCTACATGCTCTCCTAGCCTTCACAAACGCGTAAAGGTCCTTTACCAAGGTAGCCATATGCATTTTGGCTAAGACCATGAGCATGTCTGGGGTGTTTTCGTAGGTTGAACACAACTCTATGTAGTTTTGTAGAGAAAGGGATGTCGCCAGTCTCTCCTTTGACTCGTGTTCATTAAACAAGAGCAAATCGGACAATTTAGGGAGACATACATTGAATTGTCGACTTGTGACATCCTTGTCTAATTTTCCTACTGAAAATGTCAAATGGACTTCCTTCCAATCCTTTTCCTGTCCGGGAAAAGCTGGTGACAAAGGCTTGCACTCATCAAGTGTGGGACATGATTCACCCGCCTCTACAGCTTTGATAACGGAAGTAAATGCCTTCCCCATAGAGGGGAAGGAGAGTGAAGCAGGAGCAAGAAAGGAAGGGTGTATGTTATTCAGTGAGAATACCATCGTCTCTGAATAACCCGTCTTCTTCAGATTACCTGAAAGGATAGTCTGTGCCTTATCATGGTCAAGAATCATGACCTCCTTTTGTTCCGTTCCTCTTCTTGTCTTTGGTTCGAACCTCAGTCGAACCCAACAATTAGGGAAAGCCTCAAAGCTTGGCCAAAATTGGATTTTGTCCAAAGGAACAGTACCTATTTTCTCAGAGATGAAGAGATTGCCATTTGAAATCGAAATCTGCTCCGCAAACCTCCAGGGATTGGTTATGGAGCATGAAGGAAGGTCTTGATTCATGGGTCGTTTAACTGACCCGTGGGAAGCAACAAGAGGAGCTTTACGAGGTTCTATCTTGTGTTTTACTTCCTGCTTTTGCTTTGTTTACTAAAGCTCTCTATCTGATTCTTCAGTTGGATACATAATTGTACCACATTATCCAATAGAGGGGTAAAAGACGAAGATGTTGACATCTATGGCTCTTTAGCCGGCAGAGGCGGAGGAAGGTCCGACACAACATATTTCTCTTCTACCTTAGGGCACTTCTTGCCCTCGATCCCAAAGGTTTTCTCGCCATCAGGGAACGTAGTTGACTCCTGAGGCACTACTATTTCCTCACTTAGCTCTGGAAATAATAGCTTACGCATCCTATCATTAGGTAGGAAAGGTCCCGGAGAGATCTTTTGGAAGCCTCTCACCCAGTTACGTAACTTACACTGCGCTATATCCTTAGTCTCTGTAGACTTGGGATTATCAAAACCTTCAGACATCAATGTCCAACATATATTGCAACCCTGTGGGTTCCAATAATGTAGGGATCCGGAAATAATATTGCAGGGGACATGCAACCTGCAAGTATTATGACCTTAAAAGTCCTTACCCTTGGCTCTGCAGCGGACTGCCGTACAAGGTATCTGGTGTTCCTTCTGTAAAGAAAGGAAAACCAAATGAGTACACAATGGATTATTACCTTAATAATCAACATGTAAATGTCACCTACAACAGAATAGCTTAGGATAGAAGCTATAAGGGATAGTAGGAGATACATACCTGTATACCTCCGCGAGCAAATGCTGCTACCCCCCCCCCCTAAGTATTAACTTACATGGAGCTTTCTCTGTGAGAAAATCCAAGTAGAAGGGATTTTTTACCATTAGGGGTAGAGAAGTATCAATTAACTATCCCAAAATTGTTAATACTGTGGGGTCAGGATGACTGATTTCAAATCAGACTATTGAAGAAATTATTCCTTCAATATATAAGCGGTATCAGCAGAAAACTCGCTGAAGGATACCCAAGGTAAGTTAGAAAATACTACTGTATCATGGTACTGTAGTTTCTAAATTGCAAAAGTCTAAATTGCAAAATATCGACTACTGTACCTATGTAAAGCAGACTTATCATTATGCTGCCTACAAGGCACCATATGACAGTAGGGTCCATCTAGCACTAGATGGAACAAGAAAATAAAGACATATAATTGTACATCCTACTCGGGTCATTTGCTGTAGTCTTCCTACTATATTAAATCATAGTTTCCTGATCAGGGAGACTCAAAGAAAAAGGGGTTGTACCCTTTACGGGATAGGAGTGTATTACACTTGCCTGAAGTGTTTAATATTGCAGGATAATCCTAAACTGATTTCTAATCAGGATATTGAAGAAATCATATTCATTCAATATAGGATTAGGCTCAGCAATTGCCCGAATTGGATATCCAAAATATATTGGAAATAACCACTAGTATAAGAAATATAGTAGTTTTCTATCTACAGTATATTCTATACTGAGATATACTGGCTATCTGTATAACCTATACAGCAGTATATCCGGCATGTTGCCAGTCTGGCTAGGATATGTCTGCATACCTTGCAGACCTAGCGAGACAGAGAGAGAGACAGTATGGAAAAAAGGGCTATCCTTTACTGTAACTATATACAGTAATTAAGGAAGAAAAGTCTAATAGACTACCTTTTTTCCGAAAGGAGGTTCTAATAGAAAGGGAGAATGTAACATTCAGGCTTCTATATAGCTACAGTACTGGTACAGTCGGCGCGCCGCGTTGCCGACCCTGCCGGCAGCATACAGGCAACAGAACCTATAGCTACAGTCCAAGGGAGGACTGAGAATCTCGGGGACAGAAGGGACTAACCACTCACAGCCATCATGGGCGCCACTGCCGGCCAGGCCGGCAACTGGCGACAGCCCATGAATGTCGGCAGCCATCTTGGTTGCCGGCCAGGCCAGCAAAAGGCTATCATGCCGACAACCGCCGACAACGTCGGCAACCGCCAGCAATGTCGGCAGCCGCCGACAGTCCATAACTGTCAGCAGCCATCTATGTCGCCGGCCAGGCCAGCAAAGGGCTATCATGCCAACAACCGCCGACAACGTCGGCAGCCGCCGGCAATGTCGGCAGCTGCCGACAGACCAAGACTGTCGGCAGCCATCTTGGTTGCCGGCCAGGCCGGCAGGCGGCAGTATACTCTGCCGTCAGCCAAGATGAGAGAGGTAGTCTGGCTGCATCCAGCACTCTACCGTTAAGGTAAGGATGCAGGATGTCAGCCTAAAAGACAATGGATAAACCATTAAAAAGGATAGAGGGGAAGGGGAAAAGGGTCCTGTAACAATTGTGAAAGGAACTGTCAAACTTGACAGTCCTTGCACCTATAAAAGGAACTCTGTTTTTGTATGGTATCAACAGAATCCAGGTGCTAGGAGAGACTCAGTTTCTCCAACCCAGAGACTGCCGACACAGTCAAGGGGAGGGGGCGGCACTGCGTCTCCTCCCACAAAGAGAAACAGGATTCCAGTGCCACGTAAACTTAGGCTAAAAGGGAATTACCTTCAGCCCAGGGAACTGTGGCACAGGACTAGTCTTTTAGTCGCAAGGAGAAAATGGTATACTACCATAACCAAAGCGACTACGGAGGACTAACCTCTATTGTCGGTAACCTTGTCGGCAGGGGAGTAAAGGTATCCTACAACCAACTCACCCTGTCGGAAGGTCAACGACATAAGACTAAATACTCTGAGATTCTGACCAAATCCCAAAACCTGCTGGTATATCCACAACCAAAGGTTAAAGGGATAGGCAGAAACCAAACCCCAGGTCAGCCATGTCTGAATAATATTCAGGCACGGCCATAAGGGTTGTAGTCTGGGCCTACACTCAGAGGGAAAGGGATTACCTTTAAGTCTCCGAAGAGACGTGAGAAGTTTCATAACATTACAGGAGGTATCAGTCTCCAATGGAATGAAAACAAAACACAAAGGTAATCGGGGAATGTCGAACATATAGACAGAGTCTAGGTTAGGCTAACTAAGCTAGACGAGTTCTCGGTTACCTAAATCACCGAAACTCTAACTATACGATCGACAGAGGAAAAATGAAATAATTATGCATAAAATCACGTCTTCACAAGAATATGCCTAAATAGCTAATTAATTACAAGAATTGAATAAGGCTATTTAAAAACTGGAAGTCGTTCCGCTAACTAAATAACGCATGCCTAAGAACGACAGCGCCCATGGCTCCTCCAGTAAATGACCTAGCTCTAAAAACACAATAAATACTCAATATCATTGAGAAACAAGAGCTAAAACATATTCAAAGTAAAGACCCGATACTCAACTTTCCGAAGGCGGAAGAAGATGAAGAAAGCATAATAATAATCCTTTAACCAATCGAAATAATTCCAATCACAGGAAAATACCACCGAGCGAAATTGCTACAAATAAAGGAATGACCACTATCGTAGGGATGGCGCTGTTGTACTATCGATAGTAGTAGGGAACGGGGATGGCCTTTGAAGGGCCCCCCCTTTTATTTTTGCCACACCTCCTCGAACGTAAAACTCTATCTGGGGTGCAGATTGCTATGAGGTGTGCCATTACGTCCTTACGCGATATCCCTTCTTAAAATTTTAAAGGATATTCGCTCCAGGAGTTAGAATTCTGGGTACCTTCGGTAAATTCTCTTGGATATATTACTGTAGTCACATATAACCTAGGAAGCTACTAATGAAGGAACTTCCATCAGCACGACATGGCTTGAGCCCAAAAACACCGGTCAAACGAAGCTACGATAGAAAGAATGACTTGGTGGCGCCTCGCGATGGCGGATTGGCCCACTATTTGCAGAGCAGTAGGGAGCGTCGAGAGCGTTGTCTCTTTAACGACTCTCCTTATTCTTGCCTCTCTTTCCCCTCGAAGTGAAAGCTCTATTGGGGGCATAGATAGCCATGAGACGTGTCAAGAATACATCCTCTGATATTACGCGATATCCCTTCGTAAAATTTTAAGGGATATTCGCTCCAGGAGTTAGAATTCTGGATACCTTTGGTAAATTCTCTGGGATATATCACTGTAGACAAATATACCTAGGAAGCTACCTTTGAAGGAACTTCCATCACGACGACATGGCCTGAGCCCAAAAAAGCCACTAGGCTAGTAGCCTAGTGGCGGGCGAGAATCGACTACCTTAATCACCGAAACTCTCTCGTATACTATCTCAGAAGAGGAAAATTTATATGCAATCAATGTATCTTACATGTATAAATTGCCTAAATAGCTTCATTTAAATTTAATAACACTAAGAAACGGATTTTGAGCGAAGCAAAAAATCTATTTTTGGGTGAGATAGCCATGACGTCCTGATGGAAGGTTCCTTCAGTAGCTTCCTGAGGGTATATATGACTACAGTAGATATTCCCAGAGAATTAAACTAAAAGTTTCACAGAATTCTAACTTCTGGTGCGAGTACCCATAAGGTTTCCCTTTAGCATATCGTATAATAACAGGGGACGTATGCTTGACACGCCACATAGCGTTTTACGCTTTGAGGGGGAAGTGTGACAAGTATCAGGAGGAGCCGTTACAAAACTCTCCTCCTGCGTTACTGTTACGGTACCTAGCAATGTAAACAAACGGCCGCCATAGCTGGCCGCCATCTTGGTTTACGTAACATCCGCGCACTTCATTCCTGATTCTATCCAGCGTAACTGTCAGCCTCCATGATACAATAGGAAAGGGAGGGGCCTGACAGGCCAGAATAGAGAACGAGGGCGGGTCCATCAGGACGTCATGACTATCTCACCCAAAAATAGATTTTTCGCTTCGCTCAAAATCCGTTTATTGAGCTCAAGCCGTAACGTCCTGAAGGAAGTGTACCAGAGAATTAGTGTATCGTGGATTTTCCCCGTTTCGGTAGTGCCTTCTACTTCAGACTTCGTGACATCTCCGTTACATGTCGCTACCAATGGCATAAGCTATGACATGGCTTCCTGCCCCCCTGGCAGGGAAGTCCTGTTTGGACGATAGGAACATCTCGAAGTATCCTGATGAAGAAAAACTCACCTGTATATAGGATCTTGTCGGTCTCGTAGACAGATCAGGAAAGTTAATTACTTGTGTAGGAACAAATAATTCACTTTTCCTAGGTGAGCTTATATCAGACAGGAGCAATATTACAACATAAATTATAATAAGGTAAAAATTGGGGCAAATAAAACTCAGTAACACTAGTATATTTCATATAGAGGGGCGAAATAAGACGCATATGGTAGCGAAAATTCTATTTTATTCAAGAAAATATTCGCATTTATATGAAATAAGATAAATAATTTAAATAAAATTATTGAATAATAAACATAGATTAATCACTACATAAGACAAGGGTGTGGAATCTGAAAGGGAAAACTTGTCATTACACACATGGGTTCCAAAGGAACTAAAAGTCTTTTAAGTCATAATACACTTCATGTCCAAATAAACATGTGGCACACATGTTCAAAGCTATGTTACTTCACCTTGTAGAAGAACAGTCTTTCGTGCCACTAAATGGCACTTAAAATCACTATGTATCGCACTATGGTCAACACAGGCACCCGATGAGTTAGAGTCCCGAAATAACACACTGTCCTACGCAGCACTAAGCAGCAGGTTTCAACACACTACCTGCGGCTACCACGAATCTTTTCACTTCGTGCACCTGCTTCGCATAGTGTTTAAAGAACACTCTTGAGGATTTCCAGCCTGTGAAGGATCGAAGGCTTTCGAAATCCATTCCTTGGAAAAAGTTTAGGGAAGAGGCGACTTTTCTAGGATCATGACCTGCGGGTGTACTGTCAGGATCTGCTCTGCGAATAAAGTAGGTGATTTTCGCCATTAGTTGTTTAAGTGACAAATCATTACCCGATGTTTCTCCTTTAAAGAGTTGTCCTCCGCCAAAGTGTGAAGTTCTTCGAAGATAGACCTTTAGACTCTCCACTGGGCATAGAGAGACATCTTCCTTCAGAGGGCAGATTCCCCATGGGCCCCACCTCTTAGTAGGGAGTTCATTCTTAGCGAGAAACGTTGGGTCAGGGAAGAGGGTAAGTTCCCCTGTTTCGGCGAACTGTATCTGGCCCTCTCCCCTAGATAAAGCCACTATTTCACTGACTCATGCTCCCGAGGCGAGAGCGAAAAGGAAAATCATTTTTTGAGTCAAGTCTTTCAGAGGGCAAGATTCATTGTCCAGGCTAGAGGCAAAATGGAGCACCTTATCCAGAGACCAGGAGATGGGTCTCGGTGGGGGTGCAGGACGGAGTCTAGCACATGCCTTCAGAAGTTTGTTAAAGATTTCGTTGGACAGGTCTATCTGGAAGGCATACAGTAGTGGTCTTGTCAAGGCCAATTTACAAGTGGAAATCGTATTGGCTGCTAAGCCTTGTCCATGAAGGTGAATGAAGAAGGACATACAGAAATCTATGGTGATTTCCGTAGGATTCTTTGCCTTGACGAAGGATACTCACTTCTTCCAGGATGACTCATATTGCCTTCTGGTAGACTTTGTTTTGTATTCCTCTAAGAAGTCTAAACATTTCTTTAAGATTCCAAACCTGTTCTTCACGGCTAGGGAGAGAAAATCATGAGATGAAGGTCTCTGGTTTTCCTTGATGAAGCGAAGACAGTCGACTGCTGAACCTGCTGGGAGAGAACTGGGTCCGGAAGAAGGATCAGCTTGGGCTGTAGCTCCAGGACTAGAGGGAACCAGTTGCTCCGGGGCCACTTGGGAGCCACTAAGGCTGCTGTTTCCTTGAAGGTTCTCAGTTTGGAGAGGACTTTCAGCAGAAGGTTGGGTGGAGGGAACAGGTAAATCTTGGACCATCTGTTCCAATCCAGGGACATGGCGTCCACCGATTCCGCTTTGGGGTCCTCGTATGGAGTCACGTATAGAGGAAGTTGGTTGTTGTCACTTGTCGCGAAGAGGTCGATCTGCAGTTCCGGGACTTGACAGGAGATGAAGGAGAATGATCTTGCGTCTAGAGACCATTCCGACTCTATGGGGATTGTCCTCGATAGAGCGTCCGCCGTCACATTGCGGAATCCTTGTAGGTGAACTGCTGAGAGGTGCCATTTCTTCCTGTCCGCTAGGCGGAAGATGGGTAACAGCAACTGGTTGAGTTAGGGCAATAAGATTTTTCATAACTCTGACCATCCTTTACATTCAGATCTCCCTGGACAATTCTATCCTGTTCGTAATACTAGGCAGACAGTTAATTCTAATAGCCAGGCCTTCTCCATCATAAGACTCAATACTATGCAGTACTCTAGAAGTTTTATTCCAGCTGTTACCAAGTTGTGGAATGATCTTCCTAATCGGGTTGTTGAATCAGTAGAACTTCAAAAGTTCAAAGTTGGAGCAAATGCTTTTTTGTTGACCAGGCGGACATGAGTCTTTTTATAGTTTATTTATGACATATTTGTTTTTGACGTTGTTATTAGTTTATATATGACATATCTCTTTTGACATTACTTTTTTTAGAATGATTTATTGTTAATTTGTTCTCTTCAGTTATTTATTTCCTTATTTCCTTTCCTCACTGGGCTATTTTCCCTATTGGAGCCCCTGGGCTTATAGCATCTTGCTTTTCCAATTAGGGTTGTAGCTTTAATAGTAATAATAATAATAATAATAATCGTGAGCCCTGACGGTTGAGACATCTGACCACAACGGCGCTGTTCAGAGTAAGACAGATGTGGATCAAAGGACGAGGAGACAGTTTCTTCAGAGTGAGAAGAACCGCCATGGCCTCCAAGATGTTGATGTGAAACGTCTTGAATAGGGGAGACCATGTTCCTTGAACCTGTCGCTGGTGGGAGTGGCCTCCCCATCCTTCTAGCGAGGCATCCGTGTGGATGATGACCGACGGAGGTGGTGGTTGAAGAGGAACTGATCTTTTCAGGTTCTTTGACTCCAACCACGGCTTGAGGAGTGAGCAAAGCCTGGTTGGCAAAGGTCTCTTGAGATCTCTTCGAGCGATGGATGCGTTTTGTCTCCAGACTCCCGATGCGTCTCTTAGCTGTGCTCATAGCACTGGGTCTGTCACTGA
This sequence comes from Palaemon carinicauda, assembly GCF_036898095.1. NCBI lineage: Eukaryota > Metazoa > Arthropoda > Malacostraca > Decapoda > Palaemonidae > Palaemon > Palaemon carinicauda. The sequence continues at coordinate 184,655,400 of NC_090725.1, forward strand.
GGTGAACTGTAGGGAGCCGAGCACTCGTTCCTGTTGTCGTCTTGAAATCCGTTTGGATTTTAGAAGTCTCGTGACAGATCCGGCTATTACCTTCCTTTTCTTCAGAGGGATGGAAAGACGGTGTGACTGAAGGTTCCAATGGATTCCCAACCATTGAAACTTCTGACCTAAGACAGTCGAGACTTTTTGGTGTTGATTTTGAAACCCAGATATTCCAGGAACTGGGTCACCTTTCTGCAGGCACGCGAGCATTCTTCTGACGATGTCGCCCAGACCAGCCAATTGTCTAGGTAAGCCATCACCTGGATGCCTTGAAGGCGTAGCTGTTGGAAGATCATGTCTGTGAGCTTCGTGAAGATTCTTGGGGCCACGTTGAGTCCGAAGGGCATAGCCCTGAAGGCGTATTGTCTTCTTTGAAGCTTGAATCTTAGGTAGGAGGAAGCCTGGTGATTCATTGGAATGTGCCAGTATGCGTCCGCCAGGTCTATTGAGACCGTGTAAGCCTTGTGAGGCAGTAGGGCTCTTATCTGTTGAAGAGTCAGCATCTTGAATTTGTTGTTCGCAATGAACTTGTTGAGAGGGGACAAGTCCAGAATGACTCTGAGTTTGTCTGAGTCTTTCTTGGGAACACAAAACAGTCTTCCCTGGAACCTGGTGGACTTCACCCTCTTGATCACCTTCTTGTTCAAGAGTTCTCGGACATATTCTTCCAGGATGGGGGTTGAGGGTTGGAAGAATTGGTGGAAGACTGGAGATGGTTTTATCCAGCTCCACCCTAGTCCCTTCTTGACGATGCTGTGGGCCCAAGGATCGAAGGTCCAACAATCCTGGAAGAGGCGGAGTCTTCCTCCCACCGGAAGCACTTCATTGCTTCTGGATTCCCGAGGGTTTACCACCTCGGCCGCTTGCTCCCCTTTCTCCTCTCCCTCTGGGTGGACCACGAGAGGAGTCCTTGCCGGAGCCTCTGCCTCTGGGGCGAAAGGTAGTGGATTGCCTTTAGTAGGCAGGGGTGAAAACTGGTGACTGGGCCACCACCGGCTGAGGGACCAGCTGAAATGTCTGCTGTGGTTGAGCCACTAGCTGGGGAGTAGCGGGTGCCGGAAACTGGCGTTTGGCCTGTCGCTGCTGGGGTCGGGGCTTGTTGGACTTCTTCTTAGGCTGTGGACCCTCATCCTGAGAAGATTTCCTCTTTCGGGACATGCCCCACTTATTGAGAAGGTTCTGATTCTCAGTGGCTGCTTTGTCCGCAATCTCTTTCACCAGGTCCACTGGAAAGAGGTATTTACCCCAGATGTTGGAGGAGATCAGTTTCCGGGGTTCGTGTTTAACGGTGGCGTCCGCAAACACGAACTCTCTACGGGCTCTTCGGGCCTTGATGAAGCTGTACAAGTCCTTCAACAAGGTCGCAAGGTGGGTCTTTGCAAGAACCATGTAGTAGTCCAGGACCCGAGTGTCCCCGGCCATTGTCTCAAGTTGTACTTGAAGAGACAGAGAGGCAGCCAGCCTCTCTTTCGTGTCCTGTTCCCGATGCAAGAGATAGCCGGTGAGCTTTGGTAGGTCTTCATTAAACTAACGTCCAGCGACGTCAGCCTCCAGCTTTCCAACCGTGAAGGTAAGCTGAATGTCCCTCCAGCTTTTATCATCGGGAGGTAGGGCGAGGGAGAGAGGCCTACATTCCTCCAATGTAGGGCAGGGTTTTCCTTCCTCCACCGCCTTTAACACGAAATTCAGGGCCTTTTCCGCGAAGGGAAAGACCACGGTGGGAGGAGCAAGAAAGGAACGGGTGTTTCTTGCTCAGTGCCGGCATTTTGGAGTTGGTATACTGTATCCTCTGCTCTTGAGGCAGTCAGCCAGCATAGCTTAAGCCTTGGCATGGTCAAACACTATGACCTTCTTAGGCTCGGTCTCCTCCTTGGAGACTGGTTTGGACTTGAGACGGATGTAACAGTCCGGGTAGGTGTCAAAGCTAAGGTAGAACTCCACCTCTTCAAGGGGGACGGCACCTAGCTTATCGTTGATGAAGATGCGTCCAGTCGTGATTGGCAAGTGTTTTGCATGCCTCCAGGGATTGGTCACTGGGCAGGGGGAAGATCCTTGACGGAGATCTTCTTTGGATGCTTCTTAAAGGTCATAAGCTCCTTCTTGAGGTCCGCATGCCCCTTGCGGAACTTCTCGTCCAGGAATGCCACCAGAGCTTGGATGGTATCCTGGGTGCCCGGTACCACAGGTATCCTGGTGGCAGATGTAGAGGGGACGGGTTCAGAGACCACAACGGAAGTCACGGAGGGCGCACGGGCGACCTCATCCTCAGAATCAGGGGCCTCCACCTGATCCTCTTCCTCTTTTTGACCCTCCGTCATGAGGGTCCTTTCGGTGTTTTCGGACACATCCGACATCCTCTCCACCTCGTCGGGACGACACTCTTGGAGAGCGGCCGCAACATCCGGTTCGACCATTAGTTGGACGCAGGGGATCTCATCCTTACGGATAACAGCATCAGCAGATGCCTCAGGGAAGAGCATGGCTCTCATCTTCTCACTTGGGAGATAGGGGCCCGTGGAGTTTTTCTGAAACCCGCGCACCCACTTGCGCAGTTTCTCTCGGGCGTTATCCCTAGCCTCTGCTGACGGAGGGTTGTCGAACGCTAATCCAGCAGACCCTTGCAGACGTGACTTGCCTGCGGATCCCAGTAGCGAAGGTTCCCCTTCGTGACGGAACAACCGGCGTGAGTCCGGCACGCCAGGTGGACGTAAAAGTTAGGGCGACGAACACCGCAGAAGGTGCTCTCACACTTCACATACTCCTCCTGTAAAAGAAAGAGGAAATGAGTATTAGGAAGTCAATACAAACATGACTTACATTAATCTTAGATTAGAATAAGTTAGTACACTTATAGTATAAGATTCCAGTGTGTGTAGGCTTAGGATAGGTAAGCCGGAAAGGAGGTAGGAAAGACACATATTTGTGCATCGCGCCCAGCCAATTGCCGTGACCCCATGCTGTAACTAATTCCAGAAGACCTTCATGGGCCTTAGTGGGAGGAAAAAACATCCGTGATGGATGAGCCAAGCTTAGGCTTCCTCTAGGGAATTAGGTACAGTAAGAGGGGGAAGCTGAATTCATTCAGTGTATAAGAAAAAAGGGGGATAAGCTAGGCCTCCTTATCAGATTAGGTCCCGGCAAGAGACTGCACATGGAAGCGCAAAATATGCTGGAAATTTTTAAACTGTACAACCATACATAATAGTTTTCAGTCTAGGGTATAACTATACCATAGGTGTACTGGCTATTATCCATAGCTGCACAATATTAGCTGCTGGCACGGGGCCGGCAGGAGGGAGGAGTGACTGTCCACTGTAATGCCAGGAATGGTGGCGCCGGCAGCCTGGCGCCATGCCGGAGGCTCAACTGGCGCCGGCAGGTCACCATTAAGGATGGACCCTTCCCAGCCATCAGTCTATGTGGCAGAGAGAGAGGGTGACACCTTAGGTGATGGCAGATCGCCGGCAAGCCGGCGGCCCCCGGCAGCCGCGGCCAGCGACGGTAACCGACACTGACATCATTCAATGAGACAGGTAGGGCACCGAAGACTCTGACGGCTGGTGCCGGCAGAGTGGGGGCGGCAGTGGACCGGCACTAAGAGAGAGAGGGATAGGATAGGAGGAGAGAAAGAGATAGGATAGGAGGAGAGAGAGGGATATGATAGGAGGAGAGAGAGGGAAGGGTAATACCCAGTACCCAATCCAATCTTCCTCCGGAAGGAGTGTTCAAATGAAAGGGAGGGGTACTCCTTTTCATTCGGCGGCAGAAAGCCGGCAGTCGGCTATGTTGCCATTGGCGGCCCAACGGAGGGCCGAAGAACACTCAAGAAGGGAAGTCCTCCGCCGGCAGACTGACCGACGAATGCTAATCCATAGTTTGACTATATGCGGGCAGCACAGCAGTACAGACCAACCAACGAAAGGACCGAGCCGAACCGGCAACATACCGGGTCTCGGTAGATTTGTAGGACGGCGGACAGGGGTGTGAAGGCTAAGCCAACACCAAAGGGATAGAGGGGGAGGGAAGAGGGTCCTGAGGGGGAGTGTAGGGGGGAGGCGTAGCTCCCATCGGCACTCCCAGGGGTGGGGATTCTGTTTAGGGCTCGCCTATCTAGGTAGGAAAAGTCCATTCTCCAGCCTAGGGTAGGTTAGCACAGAGTAGGTACAGCACTAATGTCCTTTCCTAAACTATAAAGAAGCAGAATCCCATGGACTGCCTAACCTAGGCTAGGTGAGCTAGTCTCCTAGACTAGGAAGGGCAGGGGGAGGACAAGTCGCTAGGCCACAGGGAGGATGGGACTTAACCCAACCAAGTGTGGAGAGCCCCACCACCTTCACCCTCCAGCAGGGACCAGAAGGAGAGTACATTTTCCTAATGGGGAGCTGGGGGCGAACGACTGGTACTCTGAGGTTCCGTCCCAGACTCAAAGCGCATGTACTATGGCAAGGAGTGGGGTAGGAAAAAATCCTAGCCTAACCTTACCCGAAAGCATATCGAGGTAAGGAGGGGTAGGATGTAGCCTAGGCTACCTCAGAGGGAGTAGATTACTTTAGGAAAGGTAACTGGGGAGGTAAGGGAGTATACAATAGCCCCAGCATTAGGTTAGGGGCAAGGGAGACGACTACCAATATCACCAAAACCCATTGTATACTCCCTAGAAGGCGAAATAACATCTGTGCAGTCACTGAATCTTGTTTGTATAAATGCCTATGTCTTCATTTATAAAATAACACTAGGAACACTCATTATATCATGCAAGAAGTAAACATGAACACTAGGCTATTGAGCCTAGGGGCTAAGCTAGCAATCTAGCATAGGGTAGGCTAACATAGTTGCTTAAACGAATACTATCACATAATATAACTAGCTCCTAGCAATGAAGACTAAATAACTAATGAAGTTATTAGTTATAAGACCGGGAAGGCTGCTCTGGCTAACTAAATAAAGCATGCGAGGCGAGCAACAGCGTCGAAACATGACGCCTCCGGTCGGGGCACAGCTCAGCCACAAAACACAAGATTTAAAGATAAAAAGTCGTTACTTTACGGCTAGAGCTTATTTATACAATACAAGAATATGGTACTCAACTTTCCAGAAGGCGAGGCTGAAGATTGCGACATGAGAATTTTACCTTAAGGTATCCAGAATTCTAACTCCTGGCGCGAATATCCCTAACTTTTACTTTTAGGAATCTCGCATAATATCAGAGAACGTATTCTTGACACGCTACATAGCTATCTTCACCACGAATAGCGTTTACGCTTCGAGGGGAAGTGGCACAAAAACGAAAGGGGAGCCGTTATAAAGGCACTACTCCTTACTGTTTTGAGTACCTAGATGATACAGTACTTTTGGGAGGGATTCTTCAAGCCCTTTTTTATAAAAAGGAGGGCGGGTCCATCAGAACGACATGGCTATCTCACCCAAAAATAGATTTTTCCCTTTGCTCAAAATCCGTTTTTGGGGCTCAGGCCATGTCGTCCTGATGGAAATTTACCAGAGCATTAATGTATCTGTGGATTTTCTGTTAGTGCCTTAACCTCAAGACAGACTTTCCTTGGTCACTTAGACCTAGAGACGTATGATGTTACCGTTATACATCATTTCATCTAATCATGAACCATGTTAGTGCTTCCTGCCCCCTACAGGGAAGAGTTATGCCAGACTCTGGAAAAGTCTCGAGGATTGCATATTTTATATGAACAACCTAGCAAACAAACAGGTATACTGGTCTCAACGTATACCTTTCCAATCAGAGTTTGTATTTGAAAACGAACAAATGTATGTATGAACTACCGACACCTCCCTTGGTCTACAGAGCTAGCTGTATGTAAAGACAGACAGGTTTGTATCCATGTAGAAACAATTGTTTGTTTAAGTCAGCATTACATCCAAGGCATACTAAGTCAGTCATAAACAAAGATTGACGAGTCCTGATATGTACACACATAGAGAAGGTTTGTTTACATGTTAGAAAACCGGACGCGAAAAATCTATTTTTTGGGTGAGATGGCCATGACGTCCTGATGGAAGGTTCCTTTAGTAGCTTCCCAAGGGTATATATGACTACAGTGATATTCCCAGAGAATCAAACCAAAGGTTTCACAGAATTCTAACTTCTGGTGCAAGTACCCTTAAGATTACTCTCAAGGGTATTGTATATAATCAGGGGACGTATTCTTGACACGCCACATGCCAATCTGCACCCCGAATAGCCTTTACGCTTCGAGGGGATACGTGGCAGAATTAGAAGGGTAGCCGCAATAGAGGTTACCCTAGTTCCCCTACTTCTATCATTTCACAACCGCGCCAACTCCCTCTGGCAGTCATTCCTTGTAGCGTTGAGCATGGTGCTACAGATACAGTAGTTCAGGGAGGGAAACCGTGAAGATCTTTTCATAGAAAAGAAGGGTGGGTCCATCAGGACGTCATAGCCATCTCACCCAAAAATAAATTTTTCGCTTCGCTCAAAATCCGTTTTTTGGGCTCAAGCCATGACGTCCTGATGGAAGCATGCCACAGAATTAATGTATCTGTGGATTTTCATCAGGGCATTAACCTTGGGACAATATTTCTACGGCCAAAAGGGCCAATTGAGACAAATGACGTTACCGTTATCCGTCATTTTCACTAAGCATAACAATGTTAGTGCTTCCTGCCCCCTGCAAGGAAGAGTCATTTTTAGACGTTAGAAAAGGGGCCTCAAGGTAGCATATATTGTATGAACAAACATAAGTATACACTGAGAATACAAATATATTGCGGAACCAATATCAGTGTCCTCATCCGTTGTTTGTAAGCATACAATGATATGAGAAATACTTACATGAGTAAGTCAAGGAACTCTGGCATCTTAAACATGCAATTGTTGGGCGAATTAGGACACAACTGCATTTTAATAGACATTTATTCCTAATAAATGACTACATGCTAAATGAATGTAGCATGATAAGGAAATTATACAAGAGGCATACACAGAAATTAATGTTCCCTTTTTTGAAAGGGGAAAATTGATGAGTGCCACTCTCAGACTGAAGAAAAGCTCTTTTAACAAGACATTTATTTATAATTTCTGTACATGAAATAGTCTAACAACACTGTGTACTATGTACACACGGCACTAGTGGTATCCGTATAATTTCACACCTGAGATTCTGAACAGATTTGGTGTTACCATGGCAACACTTATTCAAAGGGAGGTCAAACGAAAAATGCTGACCCCTTCGCCTTTTAATTGATAGTCCCAATCAATTTACTGTTCATCGCAGAGCTAGACGACAGGGTCCAAAATAGCACCTGCCGCCACCACATAATGCTTCAATCCATAGACTTGCTTAGCATTAGTGTCTGTAAGACACACTGGACAACCTCTGATCAGTAAATGAGCGAAGAGTCTGAAGTCCACACACTGAAAGGTTCAGTGATGAAGCAACTTTTCTCGGATCTTAATCTGCAGGAGTACTGTCAGGATCCGCTTCGCGAATAAGATAGGTGAGCTTCGCCCTCAGTTATAGGGATAGTTTGATCCAAAGTTTTCTCCTGTAAAGAGCTGTTTCTCCTGAAGTCTGAAGTTCTATGAAGATAGACCTTAGACACTCTAGCAGACTTAGAGAGACATCTTCCTTCAGAGGGCAGATTCTCCAGGAACCCCACCTCTTAGTGGGTAGGTCGTCCTTAGTGAGAAAGGTTGGATCAGGAAAGAGATGCAGTTCTCCCACTTAATGTGGCCCTCATCCCCAGATAGGGCCACTATTTCACTAACTCTAGCCCCAGAGGCTATAGCGAACCGAAAAATAACCTTTTAGGTTAGATCCTTGAGGGAACAATCCTCATTGTTCACAGGTGAGGCATAATGTAGGACCTTGTCCAAAGACCATGAGATGGGCTTTAGTGGCGCTGCAGGCCTAAGCCTACACATGTTTTCGGAATCTTATTAAAGATTTCATTCGTCAGATCCATTTAAAGGGCATATAGAAGAGGTCTAGTTGGGGCTGACTTGCACATAGATATTGGTCCATAGATCCAAAGACACAATCAAGTGATCTCTCTCGCAAAGTCGGCCCTACCCTTGGTGCTTACTCAAGGGTTTATATGGGGACAAGGCCGAAGAACTAGACTTCTCATAGTATCCAAGGATACACTGCCTCCTTTCTCAAAGGCCATCGTGCTGTTGGCCGCCAGACCTTGAATATAAGGGTGGACAGAGAAGGACAGTCAGAAGATCATGAGATTGCTTTCGGTCCCTATTGCTTTACAAAGCAGCTTACTTTTCCCAAGAAGACTCGTATTGACTTCTAGTTGACTAGACTTGTATTCTTCAAGGAATTCTATTTTGCCTTTTGAGATCCCAGTCTTTTTCCTAACCATTAAGGGCAACGAATTCATAAGATGAAGGGATCAGGTGTACTGTGATAAATCGAAGGCAGAAAACTTCTGAACTTCCTGGATAATCCTAGGTGCATAACTAGGACCAGCCTCAGCCTCAGTTCCTTCATTACAGGGAATGGGGTGTTCTTGGGCTACCTGGAAGCCAACAGAGCCCCTCTTCCCTGGAAGGGTCTCAACATGTAGAGGGCCTTCCGGAGGAAATTTGATGGGCTGAACAGGAATTTCCAAGTCCATCACTTCTATTCTAGAGACTTGATTGATGTCTGTTACCTCCACTAGAGGATCCTCGTATGGGGCTATATATCGAGATAGTATCTTGATGACGCTCGTGATGAAGAGAACGATCTGCAGCTCGGGGACTTGTTTCCATCTGGGAGGGAATGGGTCTGCGTCCGTGTACCATTCCAGCTCTATTGGGTTGAACCCGAGAAGAGTATCCGCTGTCACCTTGCGGATCATTTATAAACGAGCAGCTGATAGGCGCCATTCCCTTAAGGAAGGGATGGCTAACATTCCCTAATGAAATGAGATGTCCCTTATCCTCGACAGTTTCGACGCCTCATTATCGCTTCGATGCCCCAGATCAGCCTGAGGAGGTCTGATCTATTTGGATAGAGTTTCTCCAACCATTACAGGGCTAAAATGGACTACGGGCCTGTGACCTTTGGTCATTGTAGGGTAAGCAAAGAGGGAATGACCATCATTGGTCCTATTAGATCTCTTTGAGGGTTTGATGCATATCTTCTCCAGCCTCTTAACGCATCTTACAGCTGTGTACATAGCACTGGGTCTGTCATTATCGTGAACTGGAGAGAGTTCAAAACTCCTCCCTGTTAGCGTCATGGAATCCTGACAGATTACAATAGTCTCTTGACAGACCTTACGATCTCCTTTTACATCCCAAGGGAAAGGAGCGTTAGGGTTACTGCAGGTTTCAATGATTTTATAAAAATATTAAAGCCCCTCAGCTGGAGAGAATCGAGACTTCTTGAAGTTATTTTGCATCCCCGATGTACCGGGGCCGGATCATCTCCATGGATGCTCATAGACAGTCGTTTCGGGTGCTGCCCACCCCAGCCTGTCGTCCAGGTCCATTGTTGCCTAAACTCTTTCTTGGCTTGGTTTGCCTTCAAACCATATATTTATGAAGGCATGTTGGCAGCAATAGACAGGAGTGAGCAAACCCCAGTCAGGATAATGCACGACACAGGCTGCAACCATAGTGTGGTGGTACGAGGAGTAAATCCGTTGGTGGAACAGTCTCTCACAGGAGACTCAGTTATTTTGAAGGGAATAGGAGGTGAGGAGGTCACCCATATTTGTCTAAAACTGTCATGCGAATTGGTAACAGGTAATTTTAACTTTGCGGTAAAGGATTCATTGGCTGTCAAAGGAGTAGACGTCCTGCTGGGTAATGAGGTTGGTGGAGTGCCGTTCGAGCCTTGTCCTATTGTAACAGAGAAACCTTTGAAGTATATTCCTATGACTGAACTTGAGAAGGACTACCCCTATCTGTTTCCTAGTTGAATTACGAGTAGGAGTATGAAGAATAAAGTAGCTGCTGAAAAAGAAGGAAAATAAATCGAAGGAGCAATGAACTTAAAGGATTTATTTTCCGAAGAAGCGAATTCCCTTGATGGTATGCAAGAGGAGAACTCCCGAGTAGGCCCGAGCAAAGAGGAACGACAGACGAGCTGGCAAGAGGACGAAGAAGAAACGGAATTGGAAGAAATAGAAAATTCAATGTTAGAAGTAGGACAAGTGAGTAGGAAAGGCTGCTAGTATTGTAATGGAAGGATGTAATGTTAATCGAGTTATTGTGCCGTGTGGTGGACGAGACGGAGGCACAGCAGTCTTCGACCTGTTATTATCTTAAGGATGGGTTGCTCATGAGGAAGCATAGACCCGCCAATATCCCTGGGAATGCCGAATGGGGGATATATCAGCAGATAATAATTCCCACACCATTGAGAAGACAAGTGATCGCGATAGCATACGAGACGGAACACACAGGGATAAGGAAGATGACGGAGAATTTAATGAAACACTTTTTCTGGCCTGGCATGCATAAGGACATGAGCCAGTTTTGCCGTACATGTCTCGTATGTGTACCACCGAAGTGTCCCACGATCGTACATAGTAACGACATTTCTCTTTTTTGTATATATTATCCTTTGTATCTTCGCTCTCCCCACGCAATGAGAGCAACTTGTATTAATCTGTCTGCCTACTTCATTGTTAACTGTTAACAGAACCAGTTGCCAGTTTGACAAGAAATAGCATGTTTGTATTTTATGACCTTCTTACTGGGACTTAGTGTGTATATATACTCGATGTGTCTGTAATAAAGTACTCAGTTGCATTCATCTCGCCTTTGACTCACAACCTACTCTTGGACTGTTACTATGGCGGACCCCACGGAAGTTGGTGCTGCCCCATTCAAGCTTTCATCATTCCCAGCAAACAGGCGTTTGCTTGGTTTTAGCGCATAGAAGTCCAATTTCACATCAAGGGGGTGACTCGCTCAACCACCAAATCAGATTGTGTTCTCGCGGCGATACCCGAGGACACCTTCCCGAAAATCTCTGACTGGCTTTGTGAACAAGGAGACACCCCAATAGCGTATGGCGCCCTCTAAACATACTTTCTGCAGCAGTACTCGCTGTCGCCAGCCTCCTGTATAGCAAAGCTTTTTCAGCTCTCTCAACAACCGTTTGGGGACCAAAGGGCTTCGCTCGCCCTCAGGGAAATGACCAGTATCGCTCGCCTGCAACCTGCCGCAGACAGCTTTTCTCGTGAGGTGAACCTACTTTGTGCCCTTTGGGTACACCATTTACCCAAACCTGTACTCGCTGCCATACCCGATGTCGATAGTTTACCCATAAAGGACTTGATAACCAAAGCCGACGCCCTTATGGTCAGCCACTTCACGACCTTCAAGACTTCCATCAACGCCTCCAATCCTGATGAAGAGGACACCTATTCAACGTCAACCGAAGCTGACGTGAATGCCGTAGGATACACACGCCTACCCCGAAACGTGCCGTAGCGGCGACAAAGCCACCTATCACCCACCACTCGCTCACGCCCTAACCAACGACTTCTACAGCCACTTACTGCTGCCCATCGGCCGCAGTTTTGCTACTACCACTCCAGATTCGGGCCTGCCGCGAAGAAATGTACCAAGGATTGTCAGTGGCTAAAAAACGTGTAAGTATGCCATTGTTCATGGCGGTGGCCTTCCGTGTTTGTAATCTTTTCTTTTTACATGATGCAGGAACGGGCGTGCGATTTTTGGTAGACATGGGTGCTTGTCTTTCTCTTTTGCCAAGTGAACTCTTCAGGACACGACGTAGTCTGTCTAAGTCTGCAGATGTCTGCCTGGTAGCAGCCAACGGATCACTACTTCTTCCCAAACATTGCCGACGTGACCTCCTACCTGCACAAAGGGAAGGTTTTCTCCACGCTCGACCTCCTGAAGGGGTATTATCAGGTGCCTATGAACCCAGAAGGCATCCCCAAAACTGCCATCACCACTCGGTACATACACCTTCAATTACTCCTGTTTTGGCCTTTGTAATGTTGGGGCCACTTTTCAATGTCTCATGGATGGCATCTTAGGGGACCTCCCCTTCTGTGTATTTTACGTGGACGACGCACTTGTGTTCTCTTCCTCAAAAGAGGAACACCTCCGTCACCTGCGCATCGTGCTCGACCGCTTACAACAAAACGGCCTTGTAGTCCGGTACGACAAGTGTACCTTTGGCGCCAACGAAGTGTCATTCTTAGGGCACCGCATCACTCCTGAAGGAGTCCATCCCCTCCCTGAGAAGGTAGCAGCCGTTCAGAACTTCCCCACGCCCTCGACCGTAAAAGCACTGCAGGAATTCTTGGGCATGATCAACTATTATCACCGTATTCTGACAGCCATTGCCGCCACTCTTGCTCCCCTCCAAGCCTTCCTCAAGGGCAAGCCAAAAGACCTGAAGTGGGGTCCCCTTCAAGAAGCGGGCTTCTGCAACGCAAAGAATGCCCTATCAACCGCTGCTGCTCTCACTTTTCCCATCCCACATGGCCCTCTCCTTCTCTCCACCAATGCCAGCGACGTCGCTATTGGTGCAGTACTTAAACAGGTGGTCACCGGCTTGCCCTGCCCATTGGCCTTCTTCAGCAGAAAAGTGTCCAAGGCAGAATCGGGTTATTCTACCTTTGATCGAGAATTGCTGGCGGTGCACTTGGCTGTCTGTCACTTTCGCCATTTCTTAGAAGGCATGCCCTTCGTCATTCGTACAGACCACATGCCTCTGGTTCACACCTTTACTCAACAGTCGGACGCCTGGTCTGCCCGTCAACGCTGACATCTCTCCGCCGTGGCTGAATACACTTGCACCCTTCAACACGTCCCTGGGAAAATGAGTCCTGTTGCCGATGCCCTGTCAAGAAACACGTTGACCGCTGTTCAACTGGGATTGGATTACAATGCCTCGCCTGAAGCCCAACGACAGGATCCAGAGTATCAAGTATATAGGACATTCTGCACATCCCTCCATTGGGAAGACGTCCTTCTCGACGACTCCAACACCACCCTCCTCTGTGACGTTAGTACTGGCAGACCGCGACCATGGATTCCTGCTCCCATGCGCTGATGGGTGTTTAATTTCATTCACGGCCTTTCACATCCCTCGCACCGTTCTACTGCATAGCTGCTGAAGACGAAGTTCATTTGGCACGGCATTACTAAGGATGCTAAGGATTGGGTCGGCGCCTGTACTTCTTGCCAAACTTCCAAAGAACATCGACACACGAATTCAAGAGTGGGCACCTTGCCTCAACCACAGTGTCGTTTCGCCCACATTCAAGTCGACGTTGTAGGCCCCTACCCACATCACAAGGACATCATTACTTGTTTACCGTCATCGACCGCTCCACTCGTTGGCCTGAAGCCATTCCCATGGAAACTGTAACATCCGCCTCATGTACATCTGCCTTACTCTCAGGATGGATAGCAAGATTTGGTATCCCTGAGCATATCACTTCTGACAGGGGTACCACTTTCATCTCTCAATTGTGGACATCATTAGCGAATCTCCTGGGCATCACCCTATATCAGACAACTACCCACAACCCCGCTGCCATAGGCATGGTTGAACGTTTTCATTGCACCCTCAAAGCAGCTTTGATGTCCCGCTGCAAGGACTCCAACTGGTTTACCCAGCTTTCCTCCTGGGACTAAGGACCACTCCTAAAGACGCCCTGGACTTTTCGGCAGCTGAAATGGTGTATGGCGACCCGTTGGTCATACCTTCCGAATTTATTCCTTCTGCAACCTCCTCGGACGATCTCCAGCGCATACGTCACGTCATGGGAAAATTTACTCCATGCCGCCAGACTTACAGGCCCCCAGCAAAGCATCACATACCGACAGTCCTGCACTCTGCAACACATGTCTTCCTACGCAACGACACTAGCAAGCCACCGCTAACTCCCCCTTATACGAGTCCTTTCCTTGGCAAAGAAGACTGGGTCTCCATTGACTGTCTAAAACCTGCTTATCTCCTGCTAGATGACCCACTTACAGTTCGCCTCTCTAGATCAGGGCGCTCTATTTAACATGTACAGTATGTCATTTTTAGGGGGGGAGCCATGTGCCACCCGTGTGTCACACGATCGTACATAGTAACAACATTTATCTTCTTTGTATATATTATCATTTGTATCTTCGCTCTCCCCTCACACTGACAGCAACTTGTATTAACCTGTCTGCCTACTTCATTGTTAACTGTTAACAGAACTGGTTGCTGGTTTGACAAGAAATAGCATGTTTGTATTTTGTGACCATCTTACCGGGACCTAGTGTGTATATATACTCGATGTGTCTGTAATAAAGTACTCAGTTGCATTCATCTCGCCTTTGACTCACAACCTACTCTTGGCCCGTCACATATGTCAAACAGCTGAAAAGCCCAACGAGTACATGAAGGAAGCTCCCTTACACCCGATGGAAGTATGAGGAGAATACTTCAGGAAAGGACCAAGGAAAATGATAGCAGAAAAATGGAAGGATCAAGAGAAAATGGAAGAAGAATATGTCAAGAATTTGGGGAAAAGGATCGGCGAGATAAGGAAATTTTCCCTAGAGGGCATAAAGACGACGAGTCAAGGACCGACAAAGGAAAGATTTGGTAGGAAGAATACGAACAGACAGGTTGCGGGATCCTTCAGCAAGGACCAGAGAAAATGTTGGCAGGAAAAAGGAAGGATCGAGAGGAAACGGACAAAGGAAACGTCAAGGATTTAAGGGCAGAAAATGGCGAGTTAAGGAATTTTCCCTAGAAGACGTGAAAACGACGTAAGGACAAGCGAAGAAAAGGTTTGGCATGAAAAGATGAAAAGTACAAACAGACAGGTTACGGTAGGACGGCAGGCGTTGGTCTATGCATTGGAAAGAAGATTCCCTCTCACCAATGAATTCCCAGAACCATTCTGGATTTTGGAGGAAAGCAGTGACCAGACCTACGTTATCGAGATATCAGTAGAAAGGAAAAATCAAAAGAAGACCATATTAACTTCGAAACCAAGACTTCAAGCACCGGATTTCAACGAGAAAAGCCTTATGCAAGTGGATGTGTTAGATAAAAGGATTGGAGCTGTCTTATTGCAAGAAGATAAAGAGGGAATTCTTCATCCTGTGTGTCTTATGTCATCGAAGCTGAAGAAGAAGCAATGAGTCAACTCGACAGTTGAAACGGAACTGATGGCGCTGATCGCAGCGATAAAAAAGTTTTTAACTTATGTGAATCAACCACAGAAGGAGGTAACATTATATTCGGATTTTAATCCTTTAACTTTTGTGAATAGGATGAAAAATAATAATCAAAGGCTAACTAGGTGGTCATTATGTTTGCAACCATATTGTAATAATGTAAAACATATATCAGGCAAAGATAACGTGGATGCATGGATGGATTCAGACCCAAAATAAATTATCTTTTTTGGGGGGAGCTATCTTACGAAGCTGGTATAATGTAGAGTAAATACCGTAGTTCATTAATAATTTTATTTATATTTCATATATTGTTTTCTATTGTGCATTGGAGAGATGATACCCAGCCCATAAAATGAGCCCCTCTCATGCAGATATAAGTATTTTATGGAAA
>NC_090725.1:184675986-184750986 GCF_036898095.1 Palaemon carinicauda
TGATATAAAATTTTTATATGAAATTTTAGGCGATTTGATTTCCAAATTTTACTTAACCTAGCCATTGTCTGATTTGCTCTTTTCAATCTTTCACTAAAACTCTAATTCTAAAGAGCTTGTATTGGAGATCATTGTTCCTAAATACTTAAATGATTCTACGTCATTAATCCTTTCTTCTTTCAATGATATTTCATCTTCCATTGCATACTCCGTTCTCATCATCTCTGTCTTTCTTTTTTTTATCTTCAACCCCACCTTGTGTGATATTTCATGTATTCTGGTATGCAAGCATTGAAAATTATGTGGTGTTCTGCTAAGGACAGCATCATCAGCATACTCTAGGTCTGCTAAATTCCTATCACCAATCCAGTCCAATCCTTCTCAACCATCTCTGACTATTCTACATATTACAAAGTCCATAAGGAGGATAAACAACATAGGTGACAACATATACCCTTGGAGTACTCTACTGTTCACTAGAAACTTACTTTATACGACTCCATTAACATTAACTTTGCACTTGCTATGCTCATGAACAGACTTAATCAAATTTACATATTTAAGAGAAATTCCATAATAACGCAGGATTCTCCACAAAATTGGCCGGTGCACACTATCAAAGGCTTTTCCATAGTCCACAAATACCATCAAAAGGGGATTTCTATATTCTACACATTCCTGTACAACATGTTTCAAAATGAAAATTTGGTCAGTGCAACTTCTACCTTTTCTAAATCCTGCTTGTTCATCTCTCAGCTTTTTATCAATCTTTCTCTCCAGTCTCTTAAGAATAAGGATACTATATGATTTCATAACCACTGACGTAAGTATTATGCCTCTGTAATTATTGCTATCAGTCAGGTCTCCCTTTTTAGCTATTTTCACCAACACTCCAAACTCCCATTCATCAGGTTTTGCCTCTTCATGCCACATTCTACAAAATAATCTTGTAAGTAGTCTGGGAGTCGCTTCATTTTCGGCCTGTATCATCTCGGCAGTTATTCCATCGTATCCTGGGGCTTTCCATCTCCTTAGTTTTTTTAGGATAGCTTTGACTTCAAACACACTGAAGTCATTCATGGGTACATCAAGGTCTTCATCAGCTTCAGGTATATCAATCAAATTATTCTCTTCATATGTCCTATTCATAACCTCACCAAAGTGTTCCATCAAACGTTGTCTTTCTTCATCTTCTGCTGCTATAACAGAACCATCTCTCTTTTTGATGGATATATGCTTCTTCTTCTTTGCCCCAGTCTAGATTTTATTAATAATTTTATGAGCAATTCTCACACCATAGCCACTTCCTGAATTCATAGCTTTGTCGGCTTCATCTGCTTTACTGTCTAAATACTCTCTCCAGTCATTCCTGGCTTTTCTTTTGATCTCGCTGTCAATACTGGAATACTTAGCATGCTCTACCTTGTAATTATCATTACTTCCTCGAAAACTTTCAACAATCAATTTCTGTCTTTGTCTCCTCTTTATAGTATCCCAAGTAGCATTCGATATCCATGGCTTTCTCCTTGTAACTGGTTGTACTAAGACTTCACTACCAACTGACTGATATATGTTCTTAATATCACACCATTCTTCATTAATTGTGTGTTCGTCTCTTAAAGTCTCTAAGACTGAAAATCGATTCCTACATTCAATTGCAAATGTTTCTCTGTGCTCTTCCTCTAGAAGTTTAGTTTTATCAAACCTAGGTATTCTATCTATCTTTCTGTTGGGTGCTTTCAGTTTTAATTTCAGTGTGTCAATGAGGAGCTGGTGATCACTACAAATATCTGCACCTCTATAGCTTCTTATATTTCTCAGAGTCGTCCTTCTCTCTTTATTAATGACAATGTGATCTATCTGATTTTTGTTATTGTGACATGGTGAAGTCCATGTATACTTATGGATTTTCTTTTATTGGAATAGAGGACCTACAATGACAAGATTATTTGCTGAACAGAAACTTATGAAATGTGCTCCATCTTCATTTGCAACTTCGCTAAGACCCTCTACACCCATCACATTCTCTATCCCTTGATTATTTCTTCCAACTTTAGCATTGAAGTCGCCAATCACAATTTTCATATCTCTCTCAGGGCTCTCCTCTATTTTCCTCTGCAATTCTTCATAGTAGCCTATTCATCTTTCCTTTCTTCAGGGGAATCATTTGTTGGGGCATAGCAGACTATGATATTCATATTGCACTGCTTTGATTTGAACTTTGCTAGTAACAATCTACTATTTACAGCTCTCCACTCGGTTAATGCCTTTTCTGCTATTGGTGTCATCATCATTCCTACCCCTTCTCTTCCAGCTCCATCTGATCTTCCTGCGTAAATATATATATTCCCTTGGTCTAAAGTTTCCTTACCAATCACCTTACAACGTGTTTCACTTAGGGCCAAGATATCCAAACCATATTTCATAAATTCACTCTCCATTTGCTGTAACTTCCCAATCTGAATCATTGTCCTAACATTCCAATTACCTATTTTCAATTTTTCTTTAGTATTTATAAACCGGGAGATTCTTAACACCCCGCTACGCCCGGGACTGGGGGCCATTCTTTCCTCTTCTCTATCCATGACTGACTAAACCAATAGAGGATTCATTGGCTTGCTACATCAAAGGATATCCAGTTCCTTGTGATGCGCTTAGCCTATCTAACTAAGGCAATGGACCCGTGCCGGTCCATACTAATTCTACTAAGATCAACAACCAGGCATCAGGAGTAGAAGCCGAAGAGACAGTTTGTCCATTGCCTTAAACCTATCCGTCACCTTGCTGCCAGTGACTTCATAGAGATTTAGGGGGACATTTTCGCCACACCCAAAGCTCTCATTACTCCACCAAGTTGCTCATCTGCTTATACGAGCATAACCGTTGGAAAACATGGATTGCTAAGATATACCGCCTAGCCCGGTAGTACACCGCCTAGCACTGTACATACTGCTTAGCACGGTAATACCACCTAGCACGGTATATACCGCCCTAATCTATGTAGATGATACAATGTTTCCTAGCAACAATAGATATAAAGTAGAAAAAGCTATAAGGAACTGCCTCAGTTTGTAAGACCTTAAGAAATTTGCTTTTAGCACCAATCCACAGAAGTCTGCGGTGTTAGTAATTAGATGAAAAAAGAAGAGGTTAAATAGGGGAATGGAGTGGTTAGAAATGGAAAGAGAGAAACAGTTAATGAATATAAATACTAAGGAGAATGGTACTCAGAAAACAGCATAAGTAAAAGGGAAGCAAAAATAGAATACATGGTACAAGAAGTTAGGAAGTAAGGAGACAGTAACAGAGTGGGAGATTTTGGCATTGCTAGGGAGACTGAAGATCCATGAGACAGTAGTAGTACCAACAATGTTCGCAAATATCGAGACATGGGGTGTACTAAAAGAAAAATAAATGAAAGAACTAGAGAGTATACTGTACAAAATTATGAAAGAAATGTTTTAACAGGTTGCTACCACACCTTACTGGAGACTAATAGTAGAAACAGGAATAGGGCCAGTTTAAAATAATGTAGAGTATAAAAAGGTGATACTTTTTTCATAACTTCATAACATCAGATGATAAACGACTAGTTAAGGAGGTAGTGGAAGAACAAATAAGGGAACCATATAGGGAATGTTAGGGGAAAACTATTATAGAAATATGCAATAAATGTGGTATTAGAATTGAAGAAGTAAGAAAGCATGAAAGGCAAGAACTCAATAAAGAAATAAAAAGTAAAGTGGCGAACGAAATTAAAAGAAAAATAGAAGAAAAGGAAGCAGATATGACCAAACTGAGGTTTGTGAATAGTAATGGCAGAAGAGACCACATGGTAGGGCTTAACTCTAAGGAAGCACTAATAGTTACAAAACAAGGTTGAATATGATAGAATTAAAAAAAAGAATATAGAAATAGGAATGATATTATTATTATTACTTGCTAAGCTACAACCCTAGCTGGAAAAGCAGGATGCTATAAAACCCAAGGGTCCCAAACAAGGAAAATAGCCCAGTGAGGAAAGGAAACAGGGAAAAATAAAATATGTTAAGAACAATGACGACATTAGAATAAATATTTCCTATATAAACTGTAAAAGCTTTAACAAAAGAAGAGGAAGAGAAATTAGATAGAATAGAGTGCCCGAGTGTACCCTCAAGCAAGAGAACTCTAACACAAGACAAAGGAAGACCATGGTACAGAGGCTATGGCGCTACCCAAGACTAGAGAACAATGGATTGATTTTGGAGTTTCCTTCTCTTAGAAGAGCTGCTTACCGTAGCTAAAGAGTCTCTTCTACCCTTACCAAGAGGAAAGTAGCCACCGAACAAATACAGTGGAGTAGTTAACCACTTGAGTGAAGAATTGTTTGGTAATCTTGGTGTTGTCAGATGTATGAGGACAGAAGAAAATCTGTAAAGAACATACCAGGCTATTCGGTGTATGTGTAGGAAAAGGGAAAGTAAACCGTAACTAGAGAAAATGATAAAATGTAGTACTGTCTGGCCAGTCAAAGAACCTCATAAGTCTAGCGGTAGTATCTCAACTGGTGGCTGGTGTCCTGACCAACCTACTACCTAAGGATAGGATTTGTGTGTTGTATAGGGAGGCAGAGGATAATACGGAGCATATGTCTTGTTGTAAGGAACTATAAAACTTTAGAAACAATGTCATAGAAGTAGCCTACAGTAGGCAATTTAGAAGTAAAAGTATGTAAGCTGTGGTGTCTGTGTGAGAGATAACTAATGATTATGAATTTTCTGCACATTGAAGCGCTTTGTACCTACTACACTTCTTCTAGTAGTGTCCTCACAATCACAGACGTGATATGGAGAAAGCAACGAGGAACTTGGAATCTGGATCATATAGTTTGGTTGTCCCTGATGTTCGTTTTCGTTTGAATAATTGGGTCTGCTCCTTCCGTTTTCTGTCCGTCGAGTCATGCGTAGACTACGGTAAACTGATAAGTCCGTATTACATCCCTCGTGGCTCTTCGTGACGTCACGTCACCAAAGACCTGGGTCAGACTATATACACTGGTTCTTTTCATTAAGCGAGAGAGTCTTAAGATGAAAACAAAATTCTTTGGATTAGTTTATAATATAATCCTTAAGGATTCACGTCACCAACTCGGATATGACTTATTTAAGAAATATATTCGTATACTGCCCAAGTTCCTTTTTTCTAAATGCCTTTAACTACCTTTCTCTGTCGATTTCTATTCCTTTCATCTTGAATCCTCAGTTACCCCACCCATTCCTCACCACATCAGTCCATCCTATCCACTAATGATACACACTCCTCCCTCCCATCACTTGCATGTCCATAACTCCCTTGATTGGTTTTACCTCCTTCTTTATTATTACAGGAACATAATACCTCAGACAAGCTTCTTTAGCCTTATTCTTTTACATTAAATATACCATACATTCTCTTCATACCTTGACTCTTCTTCCTCTCCAATAGTGATATTCCAGCAATCCATCTCATCATTATAGTCTCATTTTTTTCCAATAGTCCCTCTTCTTTCCTCCTAAATGCCGAATTTTCTGATCCCTATAATAGTATAGTCCTTTCACTGTCTTATAGATTTTCATTGTGAGCCTTAATGGCATTTCATTGCCTAAAAAATCCAATTACGTCTCTCCATTTTTTGCATTGCTTCTTTCGCTCTCTGTCACTGCTTTCTCAGCACCCCCTTCTTCATTTTTTTTAACCATCATACATACATACATACGTTTGTATGTATGTATTAGATTGATCTTGCCATCTAAAACGGTCCACAGGCTATTGCGTTGTAAACCCGTAAAATTCACCTTCACTCCTCTCCATGTTAAAGACATTTCTCGCAGTCTTTCTGTGTCTAATATAATGTCAAAAGCATCAGAAAACACCACTTCTCACAATTCTTTGTTGTTCCTTAATTCTGATGGTAATAGGCTTGTAACAATTCACGACGAGGAACATAAATGTACTCAGAGCAGATCCCCGATGGAGGCCAGCCTTCACAGGGAATGCCTGTCTCCCCATATTTTGCCTGCACGGTGGTTTTTGCCCCCTCATATATCATCCTCAATAACTTTACAAACCCTGGTACTCCTCTCTCTCTCTAACACCAATAGACTAACCTTCTTTGTACCCTACCACATGCCTTTTCAAGATCCACAAAACACATTTAAGCTTTCCTGTTTCCTTCTAGATACTTCTTTTTGATCTGTCTTACTTTGAAAATATCATCCACTGTGATCTTTTCTTTCATAAACCCATATTGCTGCTCATATATATATATATATATATATATATATATATATATATATATATATATATATGTGTGTGTGTGTGTGTGTGTGTGTGTGTGTATATATATATATATATATATATATATATATATATATATATATATATATATATATATATGTGTGTGTGTGTGTGTGTGTGTATATATATATATTCATATATATATATATATATATATATATGTGTGTGTGTGTATATATATATATATATATATATATATATATATATATGTGTGTGTGTGTGTATATATATATATATATATATATATATATATATATATATATATATATATATATATATATTAACTCTCTCAACCTTCCTTCCAGTATTCTTTATAATATCCTTAATACAGGTTCTAAAAGCTGTATTCCTTTGGGGTTCGCACAGTTTAACACGGGTCCTTTTTGTTTATACAATTAAATCATCCAACTATCTTCCTGGTCCCTTGGCGTTTCCTCTGCATCCCAGATCGTTTTCAATAGTGTGTGCATCCACTCTGCGTAGATTTCACAAAACTTTAACCATTTTTATTATTACCTCTGATTTACCAGAAGCTTCATTCACTTTTCCCCTCTTCATAGCAACTCGACTTCACTTTCGCTGATGTTTACTATAGGTACTTCTACTGGAGGAACATTTTCCAGTTCTTCAAATGGTAGGTTTGCCAAACACAAAAAGGCGAACCATAGGCTCTTGCGTTAGCAGCCCTTTAAGTTTCTCAGACAAATTCTCAGTGTTTAATAATTGTAAAAAAATAGTCTTTCCATCTATAATTGACTTCCTCTTCATCAGTTAAGATATGTTTATTTCCATGTCTAATTATTCATACTTCTCCAACACCCTGTCTGTCTTTTTATCTCGCTTGTGCAATTCTGTAGACTATTTTTTTCGTCCCCCGATGTTCCCATCATCTCATACTACTGTCTACTTTCTTCAACCTTTAATATCACTAGCATTCTGTTTTATTTCCCTCTTTGTGTATCTATATTCCTTATTAGCTTGTTAGTTATTATCTTCTTCCCACCTTTCCTTCACAGCCATTTGAACATCTTGATTCCACCACTGTGTTTCTTTATCCTGTGCGCGCGCGCACACACACACACACACACACACATACACACATACACATACCTCTGTTTCTTTTGGCATTACAATCTCTTTAAAAATCTCCCATATCTCGTCCGGTGATTATCACGTTCCATTCCCATAACTCTTTTCTCTGGTTTTCTCCACTTTACTCCTAAACTCTTTCGACTTCTCCCCCTTCAGCTTCCAAGTTTTGATCGTCCCGTTCCTAGCTGGGGGTTTTCATTTCCTTATTCCTTTCAATCCAAAATTGCTTCCACCATTTTATGTTGAACTACAATAGATTCATTTGGAATAAACTTACAATGCACAATAGTTTTCTTGTCTTACTACCTAACCAAAACATAGTTATTTTGAGTATCATTTTGCCCACTTTTATGTTACCAGAAAAACTCTCCTTTTCTTAAACTGTGCATGCAAGACTACCAGATTCATAGCTTCTGCTAATTCTAATAATTTCTCACTTTCCTGGTCTCTTCTTCCAAAACCTCTTCCTTCATGTTTTGCTGCAAAGCAATCATAACTCACCTACATGGGCATTCATGTCCCCAGATAAGACTAACATTTCGCTTCTCGGAACTCTTTCTAAATATTTTTCTAATACCCCTTTGAAATCCTCCTTCTCTTCAGTACACCTTTGTTTACAGGTGTAATGCCGAGATAATATACCATATTTGCTTTTATTTCACCAACTCCAAGTCCATGAGCCTGTCAATGATACATCGGACCTCTGGCGTTTTGCAAAAATGGATGGAAAATAATTCTTGCCTCATTTATCCTTATATCTTCCGCTGTGTAGATAATTTCATTTCCTTCCTCAATATTTTATTTCCTCTACACATAATTTTATTTCACCTGTGAAACCTACAATTTTCATCTTTCCTGAAGATTACGAGAAAAACGTTCTTCTGGCAAAGGCCAAAAATATTTTCGTCAAGATTTGAGTGCGATAACCTGTTGGTATAAAGAAAGTCAACAGATGAAGTAAGAGAGCTAATGTTTACGATAATACTGCAAATGATAAAATTCAACGTTTAGTCTGTATAGAAAGAAAGATTGTGTCAAAATTTCATAATATTCAGATAAATTTTCCTGAAATTAGGTACAGTAACGCACCTTTATACATTAAACGGTATTTCCCGGAAACATGCTTTTTTTGGCACGCCCCACATTTAATTATAAAAGAATTTCAATCACTAAGAATTTATTTATAGAATAATCATAGTATATGCTGATACCCAATTCTGAATATTACCATTTTTTTCTAATATTACATAAAATTATCGTTTTTATAACGAAAAAATGGCAACATTCAAAATTAAATGCCAAAGAGTTTTGTTTTATAAAGATTTTGCGCATAAAGGATTTTGAAAGCAGAAAAACGGATGAAAATTAAAGTGTGAAGCATTTTCAATTATAATTGGCTCATGTGTGACGAAATGATCCTCCTCAAGCGTAATGGGATTAGATTGAAACACACTTTTATAAAGACTATTTTAATGAACAATTAGCTAAACTTAACTAGAATAAGATTACATGTTTCTGGAAAAAAAAAAAAAACTTATTTATACGTAACTTAAGAAAATAATCTGTTGGAAGACTAGATGACAATAACATAGTTATCATATATTTTTCCCTGTTAACTCAGGTAATGCACACTTGAAGGTTGTTAGTAAAGGAGGGGGATGTAATTAAATCCATTTCTTTTATTTTTAATGACATTATGGCTTTATAAATCCACTTTGTGGAAATCAGCCAATCACATATGGACCAACCACAGAAACCTAAGTTATTCATATGTATGTGGGCTTGGGTGCTACAAGCCTAATTTTTCTCAAAAAAGAAAATCGAAACAAACGCCCCAATAAAGTTAATTTTATCAGAAATAATAGAGATTTTAGGTTAATTTCTTCAGATAACATTATGAAAACTATTTTGATACATACAACATAATCTATAAGGGATAGGAACCATACAGGATCACATTTAAAGAAATCGTTAGATTTCATAAAATATTTCTTAGCGAGATCTAATACGTTTCTAGAAAATAGTAGTATAGAAGTGATGAATAATTTTCCTTACGCTTTGTCCATTACAAGGTAAAGATTAATTATGTCAGGAAAGGAGTTATTTCGTATATATTCATAATGAGTGAGTTAGTAAAATTTATACTCAAAGCTTCACATATGGTTGCACCTGTAATGGATAGTTTCCAAGTGATATTTATCAGTGCAGAAATTAATATCCAAATTATTTCCAGATACCAGTTGATTACATTTGCTGAGTAAAACGTTAAGAAAATTCTTAAATTGTCGAAGATAGGGGATTAACAGAAGAAAACAGGAATTAATTGAGTACATTGTTCATTCTCTCTCTCTCTCTCTCTCTCTCTCTCTCTCTCTCTCTCTCTCTCTCTCTCTCTCTCTCTCTCTCTCTCTCTCTCTCTCTCTCATTCTTTTTTAGTTTATTTTGTCTCTCATATAAGAGTAAAATACTCCGTCTCTTGTTATGATTTTTGGTGAATAATTTTTTTTATCTTGTGCAATCGAAATGTATTTTCTTTTTTTCTTTTTTCGTAAGTGATGAGTCAAAAGTAGTAGAATTGAGAACAAAGCCGTCAGAAGGATCTTGAGAGTTAAATGGCAGGAAGGGATTAGAAATGAAACTGTAAGTGAGATTACTCGAGTGCCATATGTGGATGAGATCATGATGAGGGGTGGGTGGAGATAGTTTGGGCATGCTCTTCGCACTCCCCAAGAGAAATTAGTTTACCAAACATTCAAATGGGCTCCACAAGGCACTAGAAGAGTTGGAAGACCCAGGCCTACATGGCTGAGAACTAAGAAGCGCCAAGTAGGAGATGATGAAAGGAGAAGTATTGAATTAAAAACTCAAGATAGAGACGACTGTCGAAATCTAACAGAGACCCTTTGCGTGAATAGGCGTAGGAGGAGATGATGATAAAGTGATGATGATACAATTTAAGAGTGATATATTATTTAAAATTACACAAGTATGAGTGCCAAACACAGACGAGCAACTTACCATAAGAAATGAGTTTAGAGAGTAACACAGTAACTAATCCAACTAATATGATCTCAGTTGTTATCCTTATTATTATTACTTGCTAAACTACAACCCCAGTTGGAAAAGCAGGATGCTACAAGCCCAGGGGCTCCAACAGGGAAAATAGCCCAGTGAGGAAAGAAAAAAAAGGAAAATAAAACATTTTTAAGAAGAGCAACAATATTAAAATAAACATCCCTCATACGAACTATCAAAACTCCAACTAAACAAGAGGAAGAGAAATAAGACAGAAGAGTGTGCTCGAATGTACCTTTAAACAAGAGAACTCTACCCCAAGACAGTGGAAGACCATGGTACAGAGGTTATGGCACTAGCCAAGACTAGAGAATAATGGTTTGATTTTTGGAGTGTCCTCCTAGAAGAGCTGCTTACCATAGCTAAATAGTCTCTTCTACCCTTACCAAGAAGAAAGTAGGAAAAATGAACCGTAACCAGAGAGAGGGATCCAAAGTAATACTGTTTGGCCAGTCTAAAGACCCCATAACTCTCTAGCGGTAGTATCTCAGCGGGTGGCTGGTGCCCTGGCCAACCTACTACCTACAAATTTCCTTTATGTAGACATAGATGAGTCATTGAATTATGTGATAAATTACATCTTAGATATTGATTTCTACGACGAGAAAGGGAAATTAGCAAAAACGATAGGGAATCAGAAGACAGAGGCTAAGGAACAAAAAGCTACTGATCCTACCCGTAAAACTTGGAATAATTCAAATTGTTACAGGAAAGTTGGGACTGGAGATTATAGTGGAGGCACAGATTGCCCTAGAGATGACCAGAATAATGGACAGTTATTTAGGACATATACAGTTAAAGGAAATAGAGAGAAAGCACTTAAATCTCGGGGAAGATTTCATAAAAAGGGCGTAAATATTGTAAAACAAGTCACAAAGAGCAGGAGGGTAGGCACAAAGATAAGAAACCCCATCACGAAATAACAGAAGACACTTCTCAGAATGCCCCTCCGGCACAATCAAAGGGAAACTCAAATCCTACAAATAGTGCAGATGAAGCAAATCAAAAATAGTTAGCCGGTTATAAAGAAAATCAGGAAGACAGGGAAATACTAGATCAATAATTAGAAGGAATCGTTGGTTCCTTAGTGTCGTGAAGTTTATTCAGAATATAGATAACCTAGATAGCGGAGGTTCATCCACGTTGACAGTGGGCACTACCAGAAATCAATTTAAAGATAGAAAGAAAGGAAAGTCTTATTATGTTAGACTTTCGTAGTTCCGTTGATATGCTAGGATTCAATACAGTGACAAAACATTTAAAAATTCCTGCTTCCGTTATTAGGGGGAAAACAAGTTAGTTAAAGAAATTACAAGCAAGCAAGTGAAACGGGATAAGAACCGTAAGGTTAAATAGAGAAGTATTAGCAAAATAGTACCAAGTGATGATTGATGATTTCATTCCTAAGATGTAATATTTCCCGTTAGAGCCTTAACATATCGTTCAAAACAATACAAAGATGAATTAATTTTATTCATGAGAAGTGTAGGCTAAAAATAAAACAAGATAGTCAGGGAGTGTGTTTCTACTTGTCAATGACAAGTCTTTTACAAAACTTGCCACTTTGTAGGAGACGACTTTGATAGTTGAAACAAACTACGATTAAGAAAGGGAAAAGAAAATTAAAATAAAGAAGGCAAGTATGAATAAGAAAGAATAGAAATAGGAAGAGCAGCAAATAGTGAATATACTCCTTACAAATATATATTAGGCGTCATATGAATAAAATAAAATGACGACAGTGAAGGGAATAGAATAAAGAATATAGATAGAAAGGAATTCCAAGAAGAATTGCTATAGGTAAAAGAAATATTAAAGAATTATAATACTACGAGGTAGATATAGCTATAGGCTACTGAATTGGTATATGAGTAGGGATTACAGTTTATGTAATCAAAGAATAATAAGGGGCGTAATCTACAAGGAGCACCGACGAAAGGATAGATCAAGAGATAAATAACACTGATTTTCAGAATGCAGAGAAGATTGATAGGAATATCAGACAGAAATGGGCAGTATAGCCATTTCAGGCGATAGGTTAGGCAGAATATAAGAGTTGACACTAAAATAAATAGAAACAGCGGCACCAAACTTTTTATATACCGGTAATAGATTACAAATACTACCTATCCACCAACGCCCCATAGTAGAACATAGTGAGCGTTAAAATGATGAGGTCTTCTTATAAATCTCCCATGATATTATTCCAAATAGGGATGGAAGTTATAAGACTAGTAATAGATTATCACAAGTTGAATTAAAATGCAGAAACTAATAAGATATCTATCTCAAAAATGAATGACGTTTTGGCTCAGTTGATATTGTAAGTGCCATGGACAAAGAATAGAAGCCATTAACGGCTTTTAGCATTTTTCAAATAATATTTAGAATTTCGAGTGAAGCCCACGGGCTCACCTCACCTCCTTTGACTTTTGACAGTTTAATGTTGCAGATTTAGAAGACATAGATAATGTATAAGTCTATGAGAATGATATTACTAAGTATAGTAAGTATATAGAGAGCCATTTAAACTCATCAGAACTAGTCTTAGAACGAGGGAGAATGGCAGGATAAAGATCAAGATTAATAAGTGTCCCATCCCTATATTAATTAGGGCAAGTAAACAGTGTAGATAAATTATACATATAAAGAGAAAAAAGGGTTATTGTGGAATACTCTGCTCCACTAAGATTTGAAGGTGTAAGAAGATTTTAAGAATGATAGAATCATACAGACTAAATTATGCATCCTTTTGCTACCATAGTCAACCCTTAAACAGAGTTAACCTAAAAAGATGTAGTGTGCGAATGAAACAAAAAGGCTATAACAATTAAGAGAAATTAATTATTGATTCTACATTAGTTTAACCTGATCTCTTACCAAGGAGTTTCATTTAACAAGTGATGAATCAAATATATAAAAGAAATATCTTATTACAAAGATAAAACCCCAATGAGAGTAATGAATTATGATAGTAGTCTTAAATTGTTAAAATACAACCGAGAAGGATAGATTAGCCATTTAATGGTCTTGAGAAGCTTAGATATATCATGTCAGGGCATAGAGTCAATGGACTTAATAATCATAAAACATGATTATGATTTTTTTTTCACACGGAGGGCTTTTATCAATAATTAGAAGGAATCGTTGGTTCCTCAGTGTAGTGAAGTTTGTTCAGAATTTAGATGCACTATTGGTAGGTTTAATACATTAGAAGATGAACTACCTAGAAGACATGAAGCTAATAAGAGGATTATCACTACCAATAATTGGTTTCAGTTGTCAGGTAAGACATTTAGATTTAGAAAGAGTTAAAATAGAACAAGAGAAACCAAGGGTTATTAAAAATTTTATAGATGACTTACTACCAAATAAGAATTATAGATTAGAATTTCAGATTAATTAAAGGAATGCACAAAAGACTAGAGAGAAAATACTTGTTCAAGACTAGAAATTCCTGACATACTAACCAACAAAGTGCTAACAATAACTCATGCTCACAAGTTAGTGGGACATCCGGTAATCAATGACTGTACATATAATGATGAATAAATTTTGGCCTAATAAAGACGTTAAAGATTGTGAATGAATGCTCTACGTGAAATAAGTGGAAAGGCAATGCAAGGTTAGAATTCGTTTAGCAAATACAATTGCATTTTTAATCCCTTAAAGGTGGTACAAATGGACCACAAGGGACTTTGACCCAAAACTTGACAGATGATAAATAAATACTGGTCTTCATGGAATTTTAACCTAATAAAGATAGGAAGGATGAGTCAGTAGCAGAAGCATTTAAGCCCAGGATAACCACTAGACAATCGTGTTTCGAGATACTTCTCTCCGACAATGCATCCGAGTTTACTAGTGACATACAAGTAATAAAGAATTGTGCAATATTATTTCTTTAAAGCAAGAAAGGTGAGATAATCCCTTATAAGTCAAGTTCAAACAGGCAAATAGAAAGGGTTAAGGATGTCCTGTGAATTATTATTAGTCCAACCATAGAAGACTAATATTAGATTAGAAGAAAACAAATTTACGCTGAATAACTCGGTAAATGGGAGAAACCCCAATTTTTTCTGTCAGACAGAAATAAGAAAGACTTCTAAACTCCTTGTTAAAAGACATGAAGTCCATGGGCAGTCATACGACTATTTAGGGAAACAAATAGATAAATATCATGTTTGTAAGTGTATTATCATAAAGATAAACATAGGGGTATATATTCAATGAATGTAAATCAAAGTCCGAATGAAAAAAGGTCTTCAAATAATTAAGGGACTACATATAGTATTACAATATAAAAGAAGGTGATATGATAATACTTGATGAAGTTGTGGGTATTGGTGATAATTGATGTCATGAAACTCATAGACAACTAACATTTGAATTATATTGAATGATTTACAAGATTGATAAAATAATGATGCTAGTAGAGCAAAAAGGTTATCATTGCATTTTAATAGGCAATGCATTGAGTAATATTTGAAGTAACAAAGGTAACAATGTTTTAATTCAATCATAGACATGAATGTAAATAATGATTATGGAGAAAAGCGAAAATGTTACCACAATTTATAATGTGAATGTGAAAAAGATGAATTACTTCAATGAAGTTAACATGAATAAATATGAAGGAAAGAAGAATATTAAAACAATTTAGATGAAATATGTCAATCAAGTTAACCTGAATTAATAGAAAAGAAGGGTAGAAATCAAAACAAATTATGATGTAAACAGGTGAACAATGTTGCAAAGTCAAACTGAATTTAACAAATAAATTGAAGAAAGGAAAAGATTAAAATAATTAAAGGGGTAAAATATACACAAAGGATGAACCCAGGGAAGTTTTATGTTCAAAAGGGCATTTTTAGTCGCGTCATAATCACACAGGAAATAGTGTGTAGCAAGTACATATGTTTAAGTTCTATTCATTGCACCCTTCCATTTTGAAGTTAAGACAAAAAATATGTAAAACACACGAAACTTAATTATGCATGTGTAATAGATGATTCTTTTGAAAGAAAAAAGAAATATAAAGGATGCTTAAAATAGTCTGCAAATGATTTTTCAGGATTACAAGAAGGATGGATATATTGGCTTTGTGTGAGACAAAGATAAAAGGGAAGGGTTAAGTGATGTTTGGTGAAGTGACTGACTGACAGATTGTCTGGGATTGAAAGGGGAAGAGCAAGAGAGGGTGTGGCTTTATCGCTGAGTGATTGGATGACAGATAAAGTAGTGGAATGGAAGGAGATATCATCTAGGTTAATGTGGGTAAGGGTTAGGTTGGGTAGGGAATGTTGGGCTTTTGTTAGTACGTATGGGCCAGGGTGTGAGAAAAGTGAAGAGCGGAATGAGTTCTGGAATGAATTAACTAGGAGTGTAGAAGGGCTGAGTAGAAGGAATTTTGTAGTTGTCATGGATGACTTAATTGCTAGAGTGAGTACTGGAGAAGTAGAAGGTATCATTGGGAAGTATGGCGTACTAGGAGAAAATGAGAGTGGTAAGAGACTGGTAGATATGTGTGTTGAGCAAGAGATGGTGATAAGTTCTAGCGTTTTAAAAAAAAAAAAAAACGATAAAAACAAGTATACATGGGTAAGAGTGGCAAATGGAAGAGTTGCAGAAAGGGCTTTGATGGATTATGGGTTAATAACTAAAAGAATGTTTGGAAGATTGAAAGGCGTCCACGTGTTTAGGGAGATGGCTAACGGTATGTCTGATCATTATTTGGTGGAAGGAAAATTAGTTGTAGCAAAATAGTAGGGGAGTAGAGTGGGGGGATGTAAAAGGGAGCTAGTGAGGGTTGAAGAGATAATAAAACCGGGGGTAAAAAGTGAATATCAAGAAAGGTTGAAAATGGCATATGACAGAGTGAAAGTGAGAGAAACTGGTAATTTAGAGGAGTCGTGGAAGTTAGTAAAAGAAAATTCTATTGGGATTGCAAGTGATGTGTGTGGCAAGAAGATTGTTGGAGGCAGCATGAGAAAGGGTAGCGAATGGTGAAATGAAGGAGTGAAGGAAAAAGTGGAAGAGAAAAGGAGGGCATTTGAAGAATGGCTGCAGAGTAATAGTGTAGGGAAGTATGAAAGATATAGAGAGAAAAATGTTGAAATAACTGAGGCAAAGAGAGTGGCTGATCTGAGGTGGGGTCAGGGATTGGGTCGTTCATATGAAGAGAATAAGAAGAAGTTTTGGAAAGAAGTGAAGAGAATAAGGAGGGCTGGTTCGATAATTGAAGAGACAGTGAAAGATGGAAATGGAAGGATGTTAGAAGGAGAGGAGGCAAGGAAAAGGTGGGCGGAATATTTTGAAAGTTTACTGAATGTTGAGGATAATAGGGAGGCAGATATAATTGCTGTTGCAGGTGTTGAGGTGCCAGTGATGGGAGATGAGAATGAGAGAGAGATTACAAGAGAGGAAGTGAGGAGAGCACTAGATGAAATAAGAGTAGGAAAAGCACCTGATATGGATGGTGTGAGAACTGAGATGTTAAAGGAAGGGGGTGTGACTGTATTTGAATGGTTGGTGAGATTGTTTAATATGTGTTTTATGTAGTCAATGATACCAGTAGACTGGGTTGGTGCGTGTATTTTACCACTATATAAGGGTAAGGGAGATGTGCATGAATGTTGTAATTCAAGGGGTATTAGTTTGTTGGGTGTGGTTAGAAAAGTGTATGGTAGAGTACTGATTAATAGGATTAAGGATAAAACTAAGAATGCAATCTTGGAAGTACAGGG
This sequence comes from Palaemon carinicauda, assembly GCF_036898095.1. Lineage (NCBI taxonomy): Eukaryota > Metazoa > Arthropoda > Malacostraca > Decapoda > Palaemonidae > Palaemon > Palaemon carinicauda. The sequence continues at coordinate 184,693,218 of NC_090725.1, forward strand.
TGGTTTAAGATGAGATCGGGGATGTATGAATTAGATTTTTACAATTAGGCAGATATGCGAGAAATATTTATCAAAAGGTAAGGAGGTGTATGTTGCATTTTATGGATCTGGAGAAAGCGTATGATAGAGTTGATAGGGAAGCAATGTGGAATGTGATGAGGTTTTATGGAATCGGTGGAAGGTTGTTGCAAGCAGTGAAAAGTTTCTACAAAGGTAGTAAATCGTGTGTTAGGATAAGAAATGAAGTGAGCAAGTGGTTTCCAGTGAAGTGGGGCTGAGACAGGGATGCGTGATTGCGCCATGGTTATTTAACTTGTATGTTGATGGAGTGGTGAGAGAGGTGAATGCTCGAGTTCTTGGACGAGGATTGAAACTGATAGACGAGAATGATCATGAATGGGAGGTGAATCAGTTGTTGTTTGCGGATGATACTGTACTGGTTGCAGACACAGAAGAGAAGCTTGGCTGATTAGTGACAGAATTTGGAAGGGTATGTGAGAGAAGTAAGTAGAGTTAATGTGGGTAAGAGAAAGGTTATGAGATGTACGAGAAGGGAAGGTGGTGTGTGGTTGAATATCATGTTGAATGGAGAGTTACTTGAGGAGGTAGATCAGTTTAAATACTTGGGGTCTGTTGTTGCAGCAAATGGAGGAGTGGAAGCAGATGTACGTCAGAGAGTGAATGAGGGATGCAAAGTGTTGGGGGCAGTTTAGGGAGTGGTAAATAATAGAAGGTTAGGCATGAATGTAAAGAGAGTTCTGCATGACATAGTGATTGTACCAACTGTGATGTATGGATCGGAGTTGTGGGGAATGAAAGTGACGGAGAGACTGAAGTTGAATGTGTTTGAGATGAAGTGTCTAAGGAGTATGGCTGGTGTATCTCAGGTATATAGGGTTAGGAACGAAGTAGTGAGGGTGAGAACAGGTGTATGAAATTATTTAGCAGCTAGAGTAGATATGAATGTGTTGAGGTGGTTTGGCCATTTTGAGAGTATGGAAAATGGCTGTCTGCTAAAAAAGGTGATGAATGCAAGAGTTGATGGGAGAAGTACAAGAGGAAGGCCAAGGTTTGGGTGGATGGATGGAGTGAAGAAAGATCTGGTTGATAGGAAGATAAATGTGAGAGAGGCAAGAGAGCGTGCTAGAAATAGGAATGAATGGCGAGCGATTGTGACGCAGTTCCGGTAGGCCCTGCTGCTTCCTCCGGTAGTAGGAGATTCAGTGTTATGAAGCCTCATCTATGGTGGATAACGGGGGAGGGTGGGCTGTGGCACCCTAGTAGTACCAGCCAAACTCAGTTGAGTCCCTTGTCAGGCTGGGAGGAGCGTAGAGAGGAAAAGTACCCTTTTTTTTTTTATTTGTTTGATGTCGGCTACCCCCAAAAATTGGGGAAAGTGCCTTGGTATATAGAATAGAACAAGAAATTTTTGATAACATTGAGATGTTAGCTTCTTGTCATTTAAGTATTATGAATTACCTTTTAAGGTATTACATTTGAGAAGTAAAGTTATTAATATGAAAATAAAACGCAAAAACGGTATCAGAAAAATGAAATTTTAGGATACAACTGAGATTTAATTAATTATAAAATGTCTTTATTGCGTCCTAAGTATGTTTTTTTATTGTGTGATGATTAAGATGTTGGATATGTAAATTTATGAAATTATTATACATGTGATTAATTTAGGACGTTTAAAGGTAATAGAAACAAGGCGTTTTCTACTCATTATTTCATGTCTTATAGACAAGAATTTGAATCAATTTTTTAATGCATTTTTGTTAAAGTTTATTATCATGAAGATATAAGTTGAGGAGAAATGTTTTCTTATGAATTAAATAAAATAAATTTTTTGATGATAAGTAATTATGTGCAATTGAAATAATCATTGGGTAATTTTCCATGATTACAGGAAATATTTTTGATAAAGTTGAATTGATGAAGTACAGTATGTGTGTTAGAACATTTTATCCGCTGTTTAAGGCAATGCATTTGGGTAATAAGAGTTTTTATTTACGTCAATAAGATCAAGAATATAGAGGACACATGTAATGGAAAGACATAAGTTAATAGCATTACGAATTTAAAGGCCTTCATTAATAATTGCACAATTTATTGCACAGTTGATATTACTCAAATATTTCATTATTTATCCAGAGTATTACGAATTAGAATGAACATTCCTATACCAAGATTTATGAAAATAACATATATCAATTTCAAGTTCAAGTATTTAAAGGGAATAGAAAGTTATCCAAAACAAATGGACAATGAACATATTCAGTCTTATAAACAAAATATTGCACTATTTTGACTATGATTGATGAATTTTTTTCAATGATTTTTTATACATTGGTGATTTATTGTATTTTGAAGTATTTTCCTTTAAAGAAACTGAATAAGGAAAATGAATTATTACTAGGAAAACAGTAAAATGTGTTGTTACATGTTAAATTCCATAGGAATCCAAGCAGCTGGCCGAGTGGGGTTAGGAAATGAGTCATTTCATATATATTCATAATGAATAAGTTGGTAAAAATTATGCTCGGAGCTTTACAATTACATACACACACTCACACGCACACACACACACACACACACACACACATATATATATATATATATATATATATATATATATATATATATATATATATATATACATACATATTACTAGGTAAGCTACAAACATAGTTGGAAAAGAAAGATGCTATGTTACAGTGAATCTGTATAATCAGGGAATATATATAATCTCTGATATTTTCAGGGAATGTGCATAATGTCTGATTGACTCAGAGGATATGTATATTCCCTGAAATTTTTAGTGAATATACATATTCCCTGATTATTCGGCCTTATTATTATACAGATTCACTGAATCGTGTTTGATATGAAAGAACAATGAAATAAATAGCTGAAACGATAAACAAAGCCTTGTTTTCACAATGTAAACTTGTATGGTATGGTAGAATAATGGAATAAATCACTAAAAACAGTAATACCCTTCTGTAATATCTTATTTATCCCATAAAACTCTTGGATGTAACAAAATTTATTATGAACAGAAAATAAAACTTGTCTGTCACAAAATACTCATTTAAAATAAAACTAGTAAAAGAATAATAAGGATCGACAGCAGGTGGTTCAGCAGTAACTGGTTCGACAGCAGATGGTTCGGCAGTAACTTGTTCGACAGCAGGTGGTTTGACAGTTGCAGAGAGAGAGAGAGAGAGAGAGAGAGACATTACACTCACAACAATCCACATAATAACATAGAAATACAGTGTAGTGAGGGAAATTTGTTATCCGTTCGACCATAAGGATACCCTACTGACTAACCTCTAATCACAGTCGTGCACAATACTCCCAGTGCAGTGACTTGTTCGACAGCAGGTGGTTCAGCAGTAACTTGTTCGACAGCAGGTGGTTCAGCAGTAACTGGTTTGACAGCAGGTGGTTCAGCAGTAACTGGTTCGACAACAGGTGGTTTAACAGTAACTGGTTCGACAGCAGGTGGTTCAACTGAAGTTGTTTCTTCCGTAATTATTGCCAGCAAATCGTCCTCACTTTGGAGACGGTGAATTACTTCATGTAGAAGAGCTGAAGTTGTCAGTCCTACTTTTGCATCGGATCCAAACAATGCAGCAAATGGTGACCTTCTAATGCCAGAATGGTAGCTAGAGTTTTTTTGAAACTGCACAAATTTTAAACCAATTGTCCAGTCTGTTGTATTATTATCACTCAACCAGGCTACCAACATATCTTTAATATCAAAGTTTGCTCGTTCAACTGACCCCTGGCTCTGAGGATGTCTAGGTTTTCCATGAACCATTACGAGATCAGGCCAAAGCAGCTTAAGTTCTGTAATAACACAAGCAGTAAACTCCGATCCGTTGTCACTTTGTAGAATTTCCGGTGCACCAAGTAAAAGAAAAATATCCAACAGCTGATACGCAACTTCTGCAGCACGTTTTGATGTGAGAGGTCTCAATACACAGAACTTTGTAAGATGATCTTGGTAGACCATTATCCACTTATAGTTGCCTTGCTTCATTGCCTGCATGTCTACAAGGTCAACTTGTGATCTGGAGCCAAAGTTCTTTGTCAGAATAGGTCGAACAACAGTCCCTTTGGTTGTTGGTCGCTTACGTTTACGCTGACATTCGATGCACAGTGATTTGTAAATAGATATTGCATCATGGGTAATGTTGGCATACTTTTTAGATAATTCCTTTACCATCTTATCGCGCCCTCCGTGGCCAGTTGCAATATGAGCAAGCTTAATAATGTCGAATGTATCCTCCAATGTAGCAAAATAGATAGGATCTTCATTGGCAGTCCGTCTTCTAATCAACTTAAGAACATCACCACACTTGAGGATCTCATACTTCTTCAGAAGGTAGTATTCATGAGGCGTCTTTTTGCCTGACTTGTCAATTGCTGTCAGTTCTGAAATAATTTCATTATACTGTTCTTTTGGAAGCAAGACAGATTTCTTTACTACACTTCTTTGGAATAATTCTTCCCGAAAATGTGCTTCTAAATCACGCTCAGTTAGATTTGCCATGGTGTTGACAGTAGGAAGGATGGCATATGACTGGTGAGTTAAACTTTGCCTGACCTTGTAGTGTTGAGGGGGGGGGGGTATAGCACCAGAGTTGGAAGGTGGTAATTAGATGGACTCCTACCATGGTTCGCTAATTCAGTGGTTTACATTGTGTTTACATTCAAGTTTACATTGTGAAAACAAGGCTTTGTTTATTGTTTCAGCTATTTATTTCATTGTTCTTTCATACCAAACACGATTCAGGGAATCTGTATAATAATAAGGCCGAATAATCAGGGAATATGTATATTCACTAAAAATTTCAGGGAATATACATATCCTCTGAGTCAATCAGACATTATGCACATTCCCTGAAAATATCAGAGAATATATATATTCCCTGATTATACAGATTCACTGTAACAGCTATAAGCCCAAGGGCTCCAACAGGGAAAAATAGCTCAGTGAGCAAAGGAAATAAGGAAATAAATAAACGATATGAGAAGTAAGGGATAATCCAAATAAAATACTTTAGAAACAGTAGCAACATTAAAACAGATATTTTGTATATAAACCATAAAAAGACTAATGGTAGCCTGTTCAACATAAAAACATTTACTGCAAGTTTGAACTTTTAAAGTTCTACTAATTTAACTACCTGTTTAGGAAGATCATTCCACATGTTGGTTACAGCTGGAATAAAACTTTTAGAATACTGTGTAGTGTTGAGCCTTATGATGGAGAAGGGTTGACTATTAGAATTAACTGCATACCTAGGATTATGAATAACAAAGAACTGTCCAGGAAGATCTAAATGTAAAGGATGATCAGAATTATGAAAAATCTTATGCAACATGCATAACGAGCTAATTGAACGACATTGCCAGATATTATCTAGATCAGGAATAAGAAATTTAATAGACCGTAAATTCCTGTCCAACAAATTAAGAGGAGAATCAGCAGCTGAAGACCAGTGAGGAGAAAAATACTTGAAATAAGGTATAATGATAGAATTAAAACACTTCTTTAGAATAGATTGATCACCAAAAATCTTCAAAGACTTTCTCAATAAGCCAAGTTTTGGGGAAATTGAAGAAGACACAGACCCGATGTGTTTTTCAAAAGTAAATTTGCTGTCGAAAATCACACCTAAAATTTTGAAAAAGAATTATATAGAGTTAAAGAAATATTATCAATGCTGACATCCGGATATTGAGGAGCCACTTTCTTTGCCCTACTTACAATCATACTTTGAGTTTTGTTAGGATTCAACTTCATGTCCCATAATTTGCACTATGCACAAATTTATCTAGATCTCTATCAAGAGATTTAGCAACCCTAGATCTACATTCAGGAAATGGAATTGATGCAAAGAGAGTAGCATCATCTGTATATACAACGAGCTTGTTTTCTAGGCCAAACCACATGCCATGTGTACACAGTACGAAAAGTAATGGGCCAAGAATGCTACCCCAAGGAACACCAGATATCACATTCCTATACGCACTATAGTGCCTATCAACAACAATTCTTTCTGATCATATTACTTAGAAATTCCATAATGATGCTAAGAAATGACCCACCTACTCCCAACTGTTTGAATTTGAAAACAAGGGCCTCATGATTAACATGGTCAAAGGCAGCACTAGAATAAAGGTCAGTCCTGCAAACTTCCTGACCACAGTCAAGAGATTTTTGCACAGCATTGGAGATTGTAAGAAGAGAATAACACGCTCCAAGGCCTTTACGAAAGCCAAATTGCAAACTAGGAAACAGATGATTACTTTCAGAAAATCTATTAAGACGTTTTGCCAAAAGACGTTCCAAAACTTTAGATAATATGGGAGTTATGAAAATTTGGCGGTAATCAGTTGGACTTGAGCTACCACAAACACATTTACATAGTGGAGTAACATTACCAATTCTGCAACAAGTGCTAAAAGCTGCTCTTCTTATTAAATTGTGCAAAATAACAGATAACTTTGGGTGTAAGAATTCTGCAGCCTTTATAAAAGACAAAGGAAAAACACCATTTGGATCTACACCTCCATAAGCGTCAAGGTCCATCAAGAGAGCTTTAATTTCATGACATCGAAAAGATAAACTAGTTAGATTACCCTCATGAAAACACAAATGAGGAAGACCAAGTCTCTTATTACTCTGCTTACTGTTAAAAACATCAGCCAAAAGGATTGCCTTTTCCTTTGGACAGTGGTGTAACATGATATAAGTAGTCCTGTAAAAAAATAGTTCGTGCTTGCGCACAAATACATGCATGTACACATATCAAGTCAGTCTGAATAAAGTTCTCAACTAGTAAACGTCGTCATCCTTGGACTCCCAACAACAAGAAACATCACATGGTGGCGGCAAAAGGCGAACCTAAAATGAACAGTGTTGAAAAAATGGACAAAGAAAACAATGCTATGTTGTAGAATGATGAGAATTCGTGAAACTTATGAGTATTTATGCTGTGGGCACCGCCATCTTGGACGCCGGGAGAAACCAATCAAAGAAACTACAGTCAAGTGTGAGCAGAGCGCTATGGTAGCCCATAAGGACATTTGTGCTGATAAAGAGAACTGAAAATCGTGACAATGGCAAAAGCTAGTAGGACAGTACTATACATGGACTAATTTACTGCTAACATAGAAGCTTTCAAGCTTTTCCGCCAGCGCTGTGACCTCTACTTCAGTGTCAAGGATATCCACGTCGTTCCCAGTCCGAGTGAGCTGCTGTTTAACCAGAAGCTGGTCAGTAATCTCCCAGACCATTGTCGCAACAAGTACGAGCACGCAAATGAGGTACAGGAAAGACTCCAGCAACGGCAGAGCATACAAATGGCATATTACAACCAATGTGCCAATGATCTCCCACCACTCGGGCTTGAGTAAGAAGTTCGAGTACAGTACCAGGAGTCCGGGAAGTGGTCACCAGTGACTATGAAACAGGTGTGCTCTGAGCCATGATCATATATCATGGAAACTGTGGAAAGCAAAACCCTGCAATGCAACAGAAAACAACTCCGGGACAGAGCCAGGACTCAATTCTACATGGTGGAGAAACCCAACACACAACCTACAGACGATGGTGTGACAAGACGACTTGCACACGAAGTAGGTTCCGGTCAGTTGCAACCTTCATCTAACCCCATCGCCCCGCCGCCAGCAGAAGTTGGCAACAACACGCCATCCAGGAACACAAGCAGAGTGTTGATCCAAGCCTCGCCAGTCCAGCATAACCCAAGACCAGCACTTACGCCGGTCGCCGCATGATCCGGCAGGGCGAAAAGAAAACCACACCGTTAGGACAAGTGACATTTTAATCTTGATCATGTTTAAATAATATTTTAGAATGGTCATATTAATGTGTTGATGTGAAATTGTGTGTAACCATGGTAGTAAAAAAAAAAAAAAAAAAAAAAATATCTTAACTTGTAGGCTATATATTGGTATCTTTTGACTGTGTGTATATTTTGTTGATACTATGTGTCATATGTTCAGTGCTGAATATTTTGAGTAATAAATGATGCACAAGATGTGCAAAGTTTTATATATCTCATGTATTCATGTGAAATGTCAAATTATGGTTTTGCCAATACCCCCAATTGTATCTTATATGTTTTGTCCTAAACGTTAAAATTACTCTTTTCTAGGCCTAATGTTGAACCATTCCAGGTGTCTTAAATAATTCGTTGTGTAAAATGAACCAAACTTATATTGGTTTAAGTCTATTTTATTGAAAGGGGATGTAACATGATGTAAGTAGTCCTGTAAAAAAGTAGTTTGTGCTTGCGCATGAATACATGCATGTACACAAATCAATTCAGTCTGAAAGGTGTCAATGACCTTTGATGTCATGATGCCCGAGAACTTTAAATCAATCAATCAATCAATCTGAATAAAATTCTCAACTAGTAAACGCCATCATCCTTGGACTCCCGGCAACAAAAAACATTACAAGTAGGTGACAAAGTCATAGTCCATGGGCCAAGACCCAAAATTTTACGTATCGGTACCACCTGGGTGGGCAAATTCTGCTTGCTTTTTTTTATTGGTGTATATCCCTAGATCACAATTTGACATGATAACCCTTGCTGAGTGGTAGCTTATTACTAATAATCACCTCTTGAATAGACAGACCCAACATGGGTTCGACTCACAAAGACACTTTCTGCGAGCATCATCTATTATGTCCTTAAGCCCACCTATGATTTACTAATCACCAATATATACATATAACAGCCCTACTTACTAGCCTAAGTACATATTATCAGTTATGCATGCATTAATATTCAGGCTGCTTTCAACAAATTTGCAGTGCATTTGGTCAGTAATTTCAGTTTTTTTGGGGTGATGATTTATTTCCTACTGCTAAGTTTCTTGTAGTCAACAAATCAACCATGTTGCATTTTATAAGTTGACAACTAAATAATATGATACGTCATATAGTTCAATTACTCCTTTATTTTAAAATACAATGCAGATTTAATATGCAGAAACCTACTTAGCAGAAATTAGTATGAGCTGAATAATTGGTTGATAATACACTGAATCTTGCAGAATCATTTATTATACAGCTGGTACACTAGACCTGTTTCACTCTATTTCAATAACTAGTGTGTTCAACGTAACATCCTTTGACTAAATTGAGCCGATATTATTGTTAGTAAAGTTAAAACTTCCAACTATATTACGACACTTTTGATTCAGTCACCATAATCATCTACATCAGTCTGTTAGTTCCGCAATTGGCTCTTCCTTACTCAGTTGGTGCAGGTTTGTAGCTTGCACATATTTGTACACTTCAAGCCATTGATGAGACATGTGCAGTATGGTAATTTGCAGGATCTCACACACTTGCAGGAGAGAAACTATAGCACCGAATCTGGTGCTGGTGAACCACGCATCCAGTTGATGACCAGCTTTCCATCATCGTCTTGGTCCACTCATGGTCCTTGGGGTTTGTTACAAAAGGTCAAGTCTGCAGAGACTGCCTCCATATGGCAGCCTGATAGTTGGAATGGACAACATGCATTGAGATTCAATCCTCAAAAGGTGGGAGCTGATTGAATTTGACTTCACCATCTCTGGCACAAAAGAGTTGATAGCGAAGTGTGTTCATGTCTATTGTGCGAGTGCAGGGTGCATACATATGGCATGTGATCTCTTGCAGCTTCTGGAACCGCTCATCGGATACATTCCATAAACGTTCAAGGTCAGTGAATGCCACCTCGAAGGTCTTTTAAGTCTTCAAAAACTTGAAGGCACCCATCTTTCCACAACCTGCAAATGCACTGACGGTATCACAACCAGTGAAAGCATGCATGCCAACCAGAGCATCACATACATTGCTTCCCAATGAGTTGCTTAGCTTGCTAATATCAAGGAACCTTGTCCTAGTTTGTGTTCCATATTTCCGATACATACTACATGGGATGTGGTTGCTCAAGCCCAAGCACAACACCAACACATCTGTGTCCTCAGCAGTAATGATCACAGCCTTGTAACCAGACTCTGCTACATTGAGAGCATGCAACAACATACGGGTGTCTGCTTCTTCTTGAGAGGATTTGAGCTCTGTAACCTCTTCCTGTTGGTCTTTGCCTATCTTGAAACAGACATCCTCACAGGTGACAAAAAAAATCTTGTTTTGGAGTTTCTCTATGTATTTTGATCCTTTCCATTTGTCTACCAAGAACCTGATCAGATTTGTCTTGCTAGCAGAGCTGCAAAGTAGTTTCCACCATTGCTAGATGTTATGGCCTGGCGCAATATTCCTGAACTGGATGCCCCTGTCAAAGAACTGAGTTGTTGGTGGATTTGACTCCAGTTGTTCTTTTTTAAAAGCTTGGTACGCTTCCTCTCCTACCCTGTAAGCATCATGGAGATTACTGGCTACATCTGGCGGTGCAACAGTGGCTGTTGACAAGCTGACAAACTCTGCATAATCTGGACTGAATGGATTCGACCAGCAGGTTTCCATGAGCTTAAAGAGTGTTTGAACATCAGCCTCATCTATTCTGATCCTAGGCAACAGTAGATCTGGGGGATTGACATGGGATTCGCTTCGACATCCATGTCCCTCAGCTGCCGCAGGTAGGCACTCCGGTACTCAGACGTTATGTAGTACTTGGTGACAGCTCCAGGTTTTAGTCTGAAGCCTTTTGTTCCTCCAGAAGTGTGTGTCCTTATAGATATTCTTTTCAATAGTTTGGTCCACATTTTCGCCCAAATGGATTCCTGTTACCAGTCTGGACAGAAAATCCACCTTGCATAAAGAGTGCATGTACTTCAGGGTGATCAACAGGTAGTCTCAACATTGTGGCATAGTAATATGGCAGGAAGCGGGCGTAGTTGAGGTTGTTGTAGGCAAAGTACCAAGGGATTATCTATCAGATAGAGGCAAGGGGAAGCATCTAGTCCCCTTCTCTAGAAGCCCTAAGCAGTCCCAGCATGATGCTGTCATGTCCAAATAGGACACCCAGAATGCAGAAAGACCCTGTCTTTCTCTGAGAGAGTCCATATAGGCTTAGAAGAGCTCCATGATATGGGTGCATGCTGTGGTCTCTAGGAGTTCTGTGAGTGATGCCCCAGAGACATTTTCATGGAAACTGGCAACACTCTTTATGGCTTCTTCCAGGTAATGAGTCTCTCCAGGATGTGGAATCTCTAGCCATGGAAGGAAGCCTCTCCAGGCAAATTTCATCAGAGCCTTATGGGCAAGTTTGCAAAAGTTGTATTTGCGGCCATCCATCACACCAGTTACAGATCCTTCAACGATCACGCCTGACTCCACACAGAGATCTCTCAGCACTGCATCCTGAAACTGTTTACCCAAAATGGGGAGCAAATTGCAGGGTGATCAACAGGTAGTCTCAACATCGTGGCATAGTAATATGGCAGGAAGCGGGCGTAGTTGAGGTTGTTGTAGGCAAAGTACCAAGGGATTATCTATTAGATAGAGGCAAGGGGAAGCATCTAGTCCCCTTCTATAGAAGCCCTAAGCAGTCCCAGCATGATCTCTGTCATGTCCAAATAGGACACCCAGAATGCGGAAAGACCCTGTCTTTCTCTGAGAGAGTCCATACAGGCTTAGAAGAGCTCCATGATATGGGTGCATGCTGTGGTCTCTAGGAGTTCTGTGAGTGATGCCCCAGAGACATTTTCATGGAAACTGGCAACACTCTTTATGGCTTCTTCCAGGTAATGAGTCTCTCCAGGATGTGGAATCTCTAGCCATGGAAGGAAGCCTCTCCAGGCAAACTTCATCAGAACCTTATGGGCAAGTTTGCAAAGGTTGTATTTGCGGCCATCCATCACACCAGTTACAGATCCTTCAACGATCACGCCTGACTCCACACAGAGATCTCTCAGCACTGCATCCTGAAACTGTTTACCCAAAATGGGGAGCAAATTGAAGATTGTGTGAAACACCCACATCCTGATGACAATGCTGCTGAATTTCTTGTGCTTCCATACTATTTCTGCTGCCTTGGCATACAGTGCTTGGTCGAACACGCAGACAATTTCATTCAACTGAACTGCAGAGATCCCATGATGTTCAGTGACTGGTTTAACACTTCGTGCACAGTAGACAATTCTGTCACAGGAGCATTGATCGTTGGTAAATAGCCTACGGTACCTTTGGTCACTGTGACATGGTCATGGATCTGGATGGTGAAACTGGTCCAACTGCTAATGGTTTGATCTTTGGGGACAGACATTCTAGTAAATAACCAGACACGGTTCTTTTCCTTTGCAACCTGGACATCTGCAGTTATGTTGACATTTATAAATTCAAGGGCAAAATGGTACTTCTTATCTATTATTGCCAGTTCCCTTGAATTATGTTACTGCTATCGGCATGGGCTTATCGAAACCGGGAAGTGTTATTCAGTCTCAATCTCCTAGTATTAGTTATTCTTAACTAAAGTAACTTAACTATTTAAATACATATGATACTTAATGCACTGGTGGTATCTGAAATAAATTGATCTCAAGTTCTATACCTAAAATCTTCAAGGTTTTCAGATTAACAGGTCTCCCTGGAAGCAGCAACATTTCCATTGAAAACTAAAATAGCTGAAAACTGAAATGCTGAAAGCTGAAAGTTGATAGCTGTATTCTTTTGTACGATTATAATCAACTAAATAATTATGGTAATTTTATGTAATGCCCAATAACATCAATTTCTATATGATATTGACTGATTTTGCACATTTCGCAGTCACCGACCCCTAAAAATTGTAACAAAAAAAAGTTTGAAAAGCTGCTTTTGTGCAAAGGTTATCACATAATAAATCACTTATATTAACCCCACAAACAACTTAGTAGAGGTAAACTTTTGCCCTTTCAGATGGTACCAATATCTCCTCTGGCCCATGGACTATCATCTGGCTTATGTAAAAGAATGAAGATCTAAGGTTAGTCCACCACTTATTTTCCTGGGTTGTACCAGAAAGGGTTTTTTAGGGTTAAATTTATCCCTTTTCGGTTGAAGCATAACCTCTCTGAACAAAAGCTCAAAACTGAGTATATATATACATATATATATATATATATATATATATATATATATATATATATATATATATATAGTATAAACATGTGCATAGAAATCACGTCATTTGACACGTGATGAGCATAGATATGTTGAGTCTGTTGTCACCAATAAGACGAAAGTACTTACTCCAACGAAGAGTTTTCACTTTTCCTTTCATGGCTTTAATATCAGGGTTGTCTCCACTTCCAGAGTGGGTGTGCATGTATTTTAGTTTATGGGTTTTGTCCTATGCTATGTAGAAGATTTATTTCAACAATCATCTAGGTTCCTTTTTGGTTTACATACCATAAATATCATTAGACTATGTCCATGTTTGTATTGCCATTTCTTCTCACAGATTAGACTAGATAAAGACCTTAGATGAGTCTTCCGGAATGCTATTAGCTTTGTTCTGTTTTATGACTTGATTTTGAAAAATTCAAAGAAAGGTGAAAGTTGCTCCACTCTTGGGGGAAGGGAAGGAGATGGAGTAGTTATGGGTTGCATCGTATTCGATGAAGCAGTAGTTTGCAAAGACTTTTCTCCTGATAGCCGGGAGTGTCCAGAAGGAACAAGAACATTAGCTACTGGGGCATTTAATCTGGGGACTGGATTATATGAAGGACTTGCCCTTTTTTTGTAATGCATTGTTGTAGTTCTGACTGGGAATTTAGTGGTAGAAAATGTTGTTGATGTTTGAGTACTTGGGGTCTGAGTTGCTGTAATCAGTGAAGTAGTTCTTGTAGCCGGAACTGTATTGGGCAGCACACTGCTGTGTGTTGTTTGTTGAATTAATCTAATGATTGGTGGTGATGGTGTGGATGTCATTCTGTTTATTGGTAGATCGAAACCTATTGCTGTTTGGCTTGTTTGAGCCGTAACTCGAGTCGGAGTAGCTGCTGTCATAGTCATCCTTTTGAATTCAAAGAAGTTGAAGCCATTGTTAAACAGATTGATTTCTGAACGTTGTCTCCCAGGGCTCGTCTTAGGGTTTACCTTTGGTGGTAGGTAACCATTGCTTATTGCATTAGGGCTAATATTGTTTCCATCCCCAGTTGAAGAGTTTGGTTTTCCAGTGCTGCCTATGTTACCATTACTTATCTTTAAACCACCATTTGCATTATTAGCTATCGAGGAATCATTGACTTTTATCCCATTATTATTGTTTCTGTTATTTGTAGCTGGAGATTGATGTCTTTGTAGAGGTGGTCTGATAGTCTGATGGGGTGCAATGTTGATCTGACCTCTACCAGTATTTTGAATTAGTTTGGGAAAAAAGAAAGGTGTTCTTCCCCTAGGTGTTGTTGATCTGCTAGATAGAGGAGTAGTTAGTGTTTTTATAGTAACTGGTTTGAGAGTGGACACAACTCCTATGAAATATCCTTTGGCAGGTCTTGGGGATGTGGTGGTAAGTCTTGGTTTTGTTGTAGTGGATACTGGGCGTTTGGTAGTAGACAGAGGTCGTGTGGTGGTAAGTTTTGGTTGTGTGGTAGTAGATGGACGACGTGTGGTGGAAATTTTGGGTTGTGCGGTAGTAGACAGAGGTCGTGTGGTGGTAAGTTTTGCTTGTGTGGTAGTAGATAGACGACGTGTGGTGGAAAGTTTTGGTTGTGCGGTAGTAGATAGAGGACGTATGGTGGTAAGCTTTGGTTGTGTGGTAGAGGATATTGGACGTATGGTGGTATATATTTGACGTATGGTAGTCGACATTGGACGTGTAATAGTAGGTATTGATTGTATGTTGGTTTTACTTGAACGTGCAGTTGTAGCAGGTACTCTGTATGCGGTGGTTGCCTTAGGAGACATAGTTGTTACTATACTCCTTAACAACATTGTACCTGCTATGCATCCAGAATTAAGGCTTGACCTACATGCAGTAGTTTGTGGTCGAGTAGTTGTTAACTGTAGCTTATTACTAAGTGATACGTTACTGAAATGTATAGTATCTGTACCCCCTTGTGTATTTGAACTTTGGCTGCCTTTGGCTTCTGGTGCAAATAAGAAATTATCAAACATGGCATCCCTTGCAATGCTAGTGAAAGAAATTGTTGGGCGGTATCCAGCAGCATCAGCAACATAACGAACATTCATTAGTTGACGGTTCGGAAGGAGTACGTAATATCGTCCTTCTTCTCTATTTCCATCGCGATTTGCCTCGTGTCCATAGAAGTTTCCATACATTGGTTGCTTCAATCTATAGCTGAAGCTGGATTTATCTGGATCCTGTGAATTAAAGATATCAAGGAGGTAGATTAGTGATGAATCTTAAATAACAAGATGTCTTTCATCCTTGAAAATTCGGTTCCACTAAATTAAATTATCTTATCGTTAGGGTTAAATCTTTAATTTTTCATTTTTAGGGCCTTTCCAATAAATTACTGGATCGCATAAACGTCAAACGAGATAAGAAATGCCTTTTGATGTGCAATTATTCTTAAAAATAAATACTGTAAATTTGTAGGCTAATCATTGCAATGCACGCAGTAGATGATATGAGTAGGCTACACCGCATTATCAATGTACCATCCATAGAAGTAATGCCGGTTATGTAAGGAAATTATAACTCTGAATGAGATGTTACTGTCCTTTTGAAATTTAGTCAAAGCTCCGTTCAAATTGCTGTCTTCAATTTTTCATTATAATGTAAATATTAGAATGATCTAGCACTAATGATAGAAAAAAAAATTGAAACTGAAAGAATGTTAGCTTTTCTTTCTTCCAGGGAATAGATAGAACATTATAGAAGACAATACCATCGGTTGTTGTTACAGTGGTTAACTAGAATAACTAAAATCTTATACATATTTGTGTTACAGCCTACTGACGGAAAAGTTAACTTATCATTAGAACAAGCATATTATAAAGTTTACCCAAGTATATGGATATGTTGATTTTCTTCACAAGTAAACATAATTTTTCAGTATTTAATAGATAATGCATTTAACATTTCAACTAACCATCACTTTAATTTTTACTTTATTGCGTTACTAAATGTAATTTTATATGGAAGGTTTCTTAGTAAAACTATCTTGTTCATTGCTCATCTAGTTTGAGCAAAGATAAGGAAAATGCACTTAACTAAAGGTTTTGAGGGAATTCTACCAAGTTACATGTAGTAATCTCAAGAGGTGCTGTGATTATTGTCGTTGATATTGGTATTGTTGTTGTCGTCGTAGTGGATGCCCGCTTGATAAAATCACTACTGTGATCTTTCATTATCGTTTTTAGTCAAAATAAAAGTCCTATTTTTTTGCCACCGTGTAGATGTTTTGTCTCAAGTGTAGTATTTTTTAGCGATATTAGAAAGTCCTTTAACAAGGAATTCTCAGCTTTCTGTGATGGTATTGGCAAATGCATCAAGTTAGCCAGTAAAGCATTGCGGCCATGCTCGCTCCCATGACATTTATCCTGTATAGGCCTACTCGTGGAAGATGCTTGCTTTCCTAAAGCATCTAATTCTTGTACTCCTTATTTTTATTTCTCTATAATTTGTTAGCGTATGTTCCAAAAGTACTCTGTACTTGTCCATTAATTCCTTTATTCGAGAGTCATAGACAAAATTTACCCTTGCTAAGGACTCGGTTTTGTCTCAATGTTCCTCGTATATTTTGGTTCTATGTAGACCAGGTTCAAGGGAGCCCTTTTTTTCTTCTTCTTCTTCTTGATTTTTAACTCCTGTGAAAGACAAACAGTTACATATTTCTCCAACCTTCTTCGTTTGAGAATTAATGTAAAGATATAAAGAAGTAGGCCTACGTGTTTTTCTTATTCTTTTTTTTTTAGTTATACTTGGCATAATATGGTAGTATACTTCTTTCGGGATGGGTATCTCTTTTAGCTATCTAAGATATACCTAATATCATATCTAAGACACTGGGTGGTATTCATAAAGAAAAGGATATGCTTATACTTGCAAAATATGAAGGAAATCCTTCTACTTGTATTCATAAACATTTCAAGCAAAAGCTTCTACTTTTATAGCAAAAGCATATCCTTATAATCACATAAAAGTAAATGGTTATACATAAAGAAGACCCTTTACTTCATATAAAGAGCATATGCTTCGAAAAAGCTGAGTCTGGTCAGTAGCAGACTGCAGTTGTTCTGTCCGATTCTCAGCACGATGGCAGATTTTGTGGATGTGAGGTATGTTAAACAATACACGCCCCGTTTACCCACACTTGATAGTGATTTCAAGATGTTATTCCGTTTTGAAGAACAAAATGTACAGTGGCTTGCGGACAGATATCTTGTCCACACCTGGAATCTCGATGAAATATCAAGGTTAAGCCATAACTTGGTGATATGCATTTTACATTTGCTTTTGCATGTATAAACAGTTGGGAGAATACGAAGGCTGCTGTATTTAGGGTTGTATGTATGTACAAACAGTATATATGTATGTACTGTATGTATATATATATATATATATATATATATATATATATATATATATATGTGTGTGTGTGTGTGTGTGTGTGTGTGTGTGTACAGTACATGCAAATATACTGTATTCATATAATATATAAATATAGTTTATATATATATATATATATATATATATATATATATATATATATGTATGTATGTATGTATGTATGTATGTATGTGTATATATATATATATATATATATATATGTATGTATGTATGTATGTATGTGTTTATATATATATATATATATATATATATATATATATATATATATATATATATATATATATATATATATGTGTGTATGTATGTATATTATATATATATATATATATATATATATATATATATATGTATATATATATATATATATATATATATATATATATATATATATATATATGTATATGTACTGTATGTATATATGTCTGTGTATGTGTATATATATGTATATATAGACATCGTATAAATATACATATATACACAGAATATTCATATACTGCAAAAGCTTATATACATGCATGTATATAGACATATATAAACTATATATGTATATATATATATATATATATATATATATATATATATATATATATATATATATATATCGATTCGTACCAGAAATAGATTGTTCTAAATCCCAAACCTGGAATAATTTAGCTGAAATCAACTATTTCAATTCGGTTTGCTTTAAACCTCAATTACCATTCGCCCTTCGTCCGGGTATCTTAAAGTTTCCTTCAAACTGCAAAGTTGAGCATTTAGCGTCTTCAAAACTTTTCAACTTAAATCCATAAATCAAATCACGTAGTTTATTATTATTATCATTATTATTATTATTATTATTGTTATTATTATTATTATTATTATTATTATTGTTGTTGTTGTTGTTGTTATAAAACAAGAATGGAATTTTTCGCGAGTCCTAAAAGAATTCGGAAGAAAATCTTCTTGGATTTCCAAATGGCTTCAGAAGAAATAGCCATAGACTTAGCATGGAATTCTGAATGCCTCCAGAACGGAATCTCAGAACGGTATCGGAAGAAAACTTTCCCGGATTTCCAAATGGCTTCAGAAAAAAATAGCTATAGACTTGGCATGGAATTCTGAATGCCTCCAGAACGGAATCTCAGGACGGTTTCGGAAGAAAACTTTCCCGAATTTCCAAAAGTCTTCAAAGGACATAGCCGTATACTTAACATGGATTTCTGAATGACTCCAGAACTGAAATTTCCAGGAGCAGTCCTGAACAACTCCTCCTCCAGCTTAAAATGACTTCTGAAGACCTGATCTTCATTTTTTCAAACGTAGCCTGCAACACCTCACATGATCTGTATGTAGCTGGCGAAATCTAACCAAGGAAATGCGCGTCGATAGGAGTAAGAGGAAATGAGTTGATGACTGGGAGAAGGATTTCACAGATCGCGTTCTGGCGGAATAGGAAGCTGCTGGTAAGAATTATGCGTTACGTCTTCGGAACACCATCAACTACAGATGGTTTTGGTTGCTGCCGAAGTTGCCGATCGTTCGTTTTATATCGCCCGACCTATAGAAAGACACGGGATCTTCCGTTGGCAGCTGAGCTTTGAAGATCATAATGTATGCGCCTTGAAGGATCCTTTGCTTGGGCTTTTGCGACGATGTCTTATTAAAGGAGAGTCTTGGAAAAAGTATGAGGCTTTATATCGGTGCAAAAACGGATTGCGGGGAATGAGGATGGAGGCAGAATGGTTTAACTGAACGGTGAGTGACGTGTAGTTCTTCAACAGGATTGTCTCAAAATTCGCCATTGAAGTAAGGACATATCCAGACGACATTGGTAAATATATCATGTTGCTCGTCATTTACTTTGGCATGATAGCGTATGCGGAGAAATCGATAGTATTCATCTCTTTACTCATTGCCCAGATAGGTAAAGAATAAATGCCTTCGATTTCCCTGAGGAATCTGACGAAGTGAGGACTCACGGCACTGAAATCTCTTTTGAAATCTAGAAGGACACTGAAGAACTAAGGAAAAGAGACAATGAAATCTCGAAAGAAACAAATGATCTAATGAAAGAAGATCTTGAAAACTAGAAGACAGGAGAGAACAACGAAGAGGAGCCTCTAATGCCAGAGGTAAGACACCTAAAAATAGAGAGCCTCTAATGCTAGAAGTAAGGCACCTCAAAATATAGATCGAAGACACTCTAATGCTAAAAGTAAGGAACCTAGAAATATATGTCAAAGAACTTCTAATGCTAGAAGTGTGGGAGCTAAAGAGAGAGGTCAAAGAACTTCTAATGTTAGAGGTATGGGAGCTATAAAAAGAGGTCAAAGAACTTCTAATGCTAGAGGTGTGGGAGCTAAAAAGAAGTCAAAGAACTTCTAGTGCTAGAGGTGTGGGAGCTGAAAAGAGGTCAAAGAACTTCTAATGCTAGAGGTGTGGGAGCTAAAGAGAGGTCAAAGAACTTCTAATGCTAGAGCTGTGGGAGCTAAAAAGAAGTCAAAGAACTTCTAATGCTAGAGGTGTGGGAGCTAAAAATAGGTCAAAGAACTTCTAATGCTAGAGGTGTGGGAGCTAAAAAGAAGTCAAAAAACTTGTAATGCTAGAGGTGTGGGAGCTAAAAAAAGGTCAAAAAACTTCTAATGCTAGAGGTGTGGGAACTACAAAGAGGTCAATGAACTTCTAATGCTAGAGGTGTGGGAGCTAAAAAGAGGTCAAAGAACTTCTAATGCTAGAGGTGTGGGAGCTAAAAAGAGGTCAAAGAACCTCTAATGCTAGAGGTGTGGGAGCTTAAAAGAGGTCAAAGAACTTCTAATGCAAGGGGTGTGGGAACGAAAAAGAGGTCAAAGATCTTCTAATGCAAGGAGTGGGGGAGCTAAAAAGAGGTCAAAGAACTTCTAATGCAAGGGGTGTGGGAGCTAAAAAGAGGTCAAAGAACTTCTAATGCAAGGGGTGCGAGAGGTAAAAAGAGGTAAAAAAACTTCTAATGCAAGGGGTGTGGGAGCTAAAAAGAGGTCAAAGAACTTCTAATGCAAGGGGTGGGGGAGCTAAAAAGAGGTCAAAGAACTTCTAATTCAGGGGGTGGGGGAGTTAAAAAGAGGTCAAAGAACTTCCAATGCAAGGGGTGGGGGAGTTAAAAAGAGGTCAAAGAACTTCTAATGCAAGGGGTGGGGGAGTTAAAAAGAGGTCAAAGAACTTCTAATGCAAGGGGTGGGGGAGCTAAAAAGAGGTCAAAGAACTTATAATGCAAGGGGTGGGGGAGCTAAAAAGAGGTAAAAGAACTTCTAATGCAAGGGGTGTGGGAGCTAAAAGAACTTCTAATGCGAGGGGTGGGGGAGCTAAAAAGAGGTCAAAGAACTTCTAATGCAAGGGGTGTGGGAGCTAAAAAGAGGTCAAAGAACTTCTAATGCAAGGGATGGGGGAGCTAAAAAGAGGTCAAAGAACTTCTAATGAAAGGGGTGGAGGAGGTAAAAAGAGGTCAAAGAACTTATAATGCAAGGGGTGGGGGAGCTAAAAAGAGGTAAAAGAACTTCTAAGGCAAGGGGTGTGGGAGCTAAAAGAATTTCTAATGCGAGGCGTGGGGGAGCTAAAAAGAGGTCAAAGAACTTCTAATGCGAGGGGTGTGGGAGCTAAAAAGAGGTCAAAGAACTTCTAATGCAAGGGATGGGGGAGCTAAAAAGAGGTCAAAGAACTTCTAATGCAAGGGGTGGGGGAGCTAAAAAGAGGTCAAAGAACTTCTAATGCAAGGGGTGGGGGAGCTAAAAAGAGGTCAAAGAACTTCTAATGCAAAGGGGTGGGGGAGCTAAAAAGAGATCAAAGAACTTCTAATGCAAGGGGTGGGGGAATTAAAAAGAGGTCAAAAAACTTCTAATGCTAGAGGTGTGGGGGCTAAAAAGAGGTCAAAGAACTTCTAATGCAAGGGGTGGGGGAGCTAAAAAGAGGTCAAAGAACTTCTAATGCAAGGGGTGGGGAGCTAAAAAGAGGTCAAAGAACTTCTAATGCAAGGGGTGTGGGAGCTAAAAAAAAGGTCAAAGAACTTCTAATGCAAGGGGTGGGGGAGCTAAAAAGAGGTCAAAGAACTTCTAATGCAAGGGGTGGGGGAGCTAACAAGAGGTCAAAGAACTTCTGATGCAAGGGGTGGGGGAGCTAAAAAGAGGTCAAAGAACTTCTAATGCAAGGGGTGGGGGAAATAAAAAGAGGTCAAAAAACTTCTAATGCAAGGGGTGGGGGAGCTAAAAAGAGGTCAAAGAACTCCTAATACAAGGGGTGGGGAAGCTTAAAAGAGGTCAAAGAACTTCTAATGCAAGGGGTGGGGGAGCTAAAAAGAGGTCAAAGAACTTCTAATGCAAGGGGTGGGGGAGCTAACAAGAGGTCAAAGAACTTCTGATGCAAGGGGTGGGGGAGCTAAAAAGAGGTCAAAGAACTTCTAATGCAAGGGGTGGGGGAAATAAAAAGAGGTCAAAAAACTTCTAATGCAAGGGGTGGGGGAGCTAAAAAGAGGTCAAAGAACTTCTAATGCGAGGGGTGTGGGAGCTAAAAAGAGGTCAAAGAACTTCTAATGCGAGGGGTGTAGGAGCTAAAAAGAGGTAAAAAAAACTTCTAATGCAAGGGGTGGGGGAGCTAAAAAGAGGTCAAAGAACTTCTAATGCAAGGGGTGGGGGAGCTAAAAAGAGGTCAAAGAACTTCTAATGCAAGGGGTGGGGGAGCTAAAAAGAGGTCAAAGAACTTCTAATGCAAGGGGTGGGGGAAAAAAAAGAGGTCAAAGAACTTCTAATGCAAAGGGGTGGGGAGCTAAAAAGAGGTCAAAAAACTTCTAATGCAAGGGGTAGTGGAGCTAAAAATAGGTCAAAGAACTTCTAATGCAAGGGGTGGGGAACTAAAAAGAGGTCAAAGAACTTCTAATGCAAGGGGTGGGGGAGCTAAAAAGAGGTCAAAGAACTTCTAATGCAAGGGGTGGGGGAGCTAAAAAGAGGTCAAAGAACTTCTAATGCAAGGGGTGGGGGAGCTAAAAAGAGGTCAAAGAACTTCTAATGCAAGGGGTGTGGGAGCTAAAAAAAGGTCAAAGAACTTCTAATGCAAGGGGTGGGGGAGCTAAAAAGATGTCAAAGAACTTCTAATGCAAGGGGTGGGGGAGCTAACAAGAGGTCAAAGAACTTCTGATGCAAGGGGTGGGGGAGCTAAAAAGAGGTCAAAGAACTTCTAATGCAAGGGGTGGGGGAAATAAAAAGAGGTCAAAAAACTTCTAATGCAAGGGGTGGGGGAGCTAAAAAGAGGTCAAAGAACTTCTAATGCGAGGGGTGTGGGAGCTAAAAAGAGGTCAAAGAACTTCTAATGCGAGGGGTGTGGGAGCTAAAAAGAGGTAAAAAAACTTCTAATGCAAGGGGTGGGGGAGCTAAAAAGAGGTCAAAGAACTTCTAATGCAAGGGGTGGTGGAGCTAAAAAGAGGTCAAAGAACTTCTAATGCAAGGGGTGGGGGAGCTAAAAAGAGGTCAAAGAACTTCTAATGCAAGGGGTGGGGGAAAAAAAAGAGGTCAAAGAACTTCTAATGCAAAGGGGTGGGGGAGCTAAAAAGAGGTCAAAATACTTCTAATGCAAGGGGTAGTGGAGCTAAAAATAGGTCAAAGAACTTCTAATGCAAGGGGTGGGGAATTAAAAAGAGGTCAAAGAACTTCTAATGCAAGGGGTGGGGGAGCTAAAAAGAGGTCAAAGAACTTCTAATGCAAGGGGTGGGGGAGCTAAAAAGAGGTCAAAAAACTTCTAATGCAAGGGGTGGGGGAGCTAAAAAGAGGTCAAAGAACTTCTAATGCAAGGGGTGAGGGAGCTAAAAAGAGGTCAAAGAACTTCTAATGCAACGGGTGTGGGAGCTAAAAAGAGGTCTAAGAACTTCTAATGCAAGGGGTGGGGGAGCTAAAAAGAGGTCAAAGAACTTCTAATGCAAGGGGTTGGGGAGCTAAAAAGATGTCAAAGAACTTCTAATGCAAGGGATGGGGGAGCTAAAAAGAGGTCAAAGAACTTCTAATGCAAGGGGTGGGGGAGCTAAAAAGAGGTCAAAGAACTTCTAATGCAAGGGGTGAGGGAGCTAAAAAGAGGTCAAAGAACTTCTAATGCAAAGGGGTGGGGGAGCTAAAAAGAGGTCAAAGAACTTCTAATGCAAGGGGTGGGGGAGCTAAAAAGAGGTCAAAGAACTTCTAATGCAAGGGGTGAGGGAGCTAGAAAGAGGTCAAAGAACTTCTAATGCAAGGGGTGAGAGAGCTAAAAAGAGGTAAAAGAACTTCTAATGCAAGGGGTGGGGGAGCTATAAAGAGGTCAAAGAACTTCTAATGCAAGGGGTGGGGGAGCTAAAAAGAGGTCAAAAACTTCTAATGCAAAGGGTGGGGGAGCTAAAAAGAGGTCAAAGAACTTCTAATGCAAGGGGTGGTGGAGCTAAAAAGAGGTCAAAGAACTTCTAATGCAAGGGGTGGGGAACTAAAAAGAGGTCAAAGAACTTCTAATGCAAGGGGTAAGGGAGCTAAAAAGAGGTCAAAGAACTTCTAATGCAAGGGGTGAGGGAGCTAAAAAGAGGTCAAAGAACTTCTAATGCAAGGGGTGAGGGAGCTAAAAAGAGGTCAAAGAAATTCTAATACAAGGGGTGTGGAAGCTAAAAAGAGGTTAAAGACCTTCTAATGCAAGGGGTGAGGGAGCTAAAAAGAGGTCAAAGAACTTCTAATGCAAGGGGTAAGGGAGCTAAAAAGAGGTCAAAGAACTTCTAATATAAGGGGTGGGGAAGCTGAAAAGAGGTTAAAGAACTTCTAATGCAAGGGGTGAGGGAGCTAAAAAGAGGTCAAAGAACTTCTAATGCAAGGGGTGAGGGAGCTAAAAAGAGGTCAAAGCACTTCTAATGCAAGGGGTGGGGGAGCTAAAAAGAGGTCAAAGAACTTCTAATGCAAGGGGTGGGGGAGCTAAAAAGAGGTCAAAGAACTTCTAATGCAAGGGGTGGGGGAGCTAAAAAGAGGTCAAAGAACTTCTAATGCAAAGGGTGGGGGAGCTAAAAAGAGGTCAAAGAACTTCTAATGCAAGGGGTGGGGGAGCTAAAAAGAGGTCAAAGAACTTCTAATACAAGGGGCGAGGGAGCTAAAAAGAGGTCAAAGAACTTCTAATGCAAGGGGTGAGGGAGCTAAAAAGAGGTTAAAGAACTTCTAATGCAAGGGGTGAGGGAGCTAAAAAGAGGTCAAAGAACTTCTAATGCAAGGGGTGAGGGAGCTAAAAAGAGGTCAAAGAACTTCTAATACAAGGGGTTTGGAAGCTAAAAAGAGGTTAAAGAACTTCTAATGCAAGGGGTGGGGGAGCTAAAAAGAGGTCAAAGAACTTCTAATGCAAGGGGTGAGGGAGCTAAAAAGAGGTCAAAGAACTTTTAATGCAAGGGGTGTGGGAGCTAAAAAGAGGTCAAAGAACTTCTAATGCAAGGGGTGGGAGAGCTAAAAAGAGGTCAAAGAACTTCTAATGCAAGGGGTGGGGGAGCTAAAAAGAGGTCAAAGAACTTCTAATGCATAGGGTGAGGGAGCTAAAAAGAGGTCAAAGAACTTCTAATGCAAGGGGTGAGGGAGCTAAAAAGAGGTCAAAGAACTTCTAATGCAAGGGGTGAGGGAGCTAAAAAGAGGTCAAAGAACTTCTAATGCAAGGGGTGAGGGAGCTAAAAAGAGGTCAAAGAACTTCTAATACAAGGGGTTTGGAAGCTAAAAAGAGGTTAAAGAACTTCTAATGCAAGGGGTGGGGGAGCTTAAAAGAGGTCAAAGAACTTCTAATGCAAGGGGTGAGGGAGCTAAAAAGAGGTCAAAGAACTTCTAATGCAAGGGGTGTGGGAGCTAAAAAGAGGTCAAAGAACTTCTAATGCAAGGGGTGAGGGAGCTAAAAAGAGGTCAAAGAACTTCTAATGCAAGGGGTGAGGGAGCTAAAAAGAGGTCAAAGAACTTCTAATACAAGGGGTGTGGAAGCTAAAAAGAGGTTAAAGAACTTCTAATGCAAGGGGTGGGGGAGCTTAAAAGAGGTCAAAGAACTTCTAATGCAAGGGGTGAGGGAGCTAAAAAGAGGTCAAAGAACTTCTAATGCAAGGGGTGTGGGAGCTAAAAAGAGGTCAAAGAACTTCTAATGCAAGGGGTGAGGGAGCTAAAAAGAGGTCAAAGAACTTGTAATGCAAGGGGTGAGGGAGCTAAAAAAAGGTCAAAGAACTTCTAATGCAAGGGGTGAGGGAGTTAAAAAGAGGTCAAAGAACTTGTAATGTAAGGGGTGGGGGAGCTAAAAAGAGGTCAAAGAACTTCTAATGCAAGGGGTGAGGGAGCTAAAAAGAGGTCAAAGAACTTCTAATGCAAGGGGTGGGGGAGCTAAAAAGAGGTCAAAGAACTTCTAATGCAAGGGGTGGGGGAGCTAAAAAGAGGTCAAAGAACTCCTAATACAAGGGGTGGGGAAGCTAAAAAGAGGTCAAAGAACTTCTAATGCAAGGGGTGTGGAAGCTATAAAGAGGTTAAAGAACTTCTAATGCAAGGGGTGTGGGAGCTAAAAAGAGGTCAAAGAACTTCTAATGCTAGAGGTGTGGGAGCTAAAAAGAGGTCAAAGAACTTCTAATGCAAGGGGTGGAAATTTTTGGTTGTGCGGTAGTAGACAGAGGTCGTGTGGTGGTAAGTTTTGGTTGTGTGGTAGTAGATAGACGACGTGTGGTGGCTTTGGGGAAGGAGTGGCGGCGTCTATGTTCTTTCTGATGCGTAAACTTAATTAAATACAAGTAAAAACCGGGCATTAAATACGTATTATAAATACTAAACTCTTTCTTATCTTGACAGCACAAATGAAATCTTACAAGTTCCAACATGCAACTAAGCGCTCCTGAAACACGAGTCAACCTTTTACTTCTGCTTGGAGGATATCCTCGCAAGTAAAAGGTAATCACTATGAATATGGAAAGAAAGGTTTGCTTATACTTCTACCTTTTGCTTCAGAGAATTACCTTGTGCTTCTACCTTAAGCTTACATGGATATCCTTCATTTTTATGAATAATTCCCAGTATAATGATTTTGATAAAACAATAATGATAATTTTTAATCTATGACAAACCACGTATGACATTTAGACTATGAGATAGTATTTGATTGCCAAAACTTCAACAAGTTATTCTGGCAACTATTCATCCAGTGGCGAAAATGCGCAGGTGCACAAACACTACCAAGTTATGCCCAGCTGATGAGTCATGATAACAGTAATCAACAAATAAAGAATGCTATTTTTTCCATTAAAATGTTAAACTCGAACGTTTTGACGGTACCATTAACCTGAAATTTGGTCGCATATGAGTGTTATCCCATAGAATGCATTAACTATTAGTAGGTAGTAGGTTGGCCAGGGCACCAGCCGCCCGTTGAGATACTACCGCTTGAGAGTTATGGGGCATTTTGACTGGCCAGACAGTACCACATGGGATCCTTCTCTCTGGTTACGGTTCTTTCCCTTTGCCCACACATACACCGAATAGTCGGGCCTATTCTTTACAGATTCTCCTCTGACCTCATACACCTGACAACACTGAGATTGCCATACAATTTCTCTTCACCCAAGGGGTTAACTACTGCACCAATTGTTCAGTGGCTACTTTCCTCTTTGTAGGGGTAGAAGAGACTTTAGCTATGGTAAGCAGCTCTTCTAGGAGAAAGACACTCCAAAATCAAACCTTTGTTCTCTAGTCTTGGGTAGTGCCATAGCCTCTGTACCATGATCTTCCACTTCTTGGGTTAGAGTTCACTTGCTTGAGGGTACACTCGGGCACACTATTCTATCTAATTTCTCTTCCTCTTGTTTTGTTAAAGTATTTATAGTTTATATATGAAATATTTATTTTAATGTCGTTACTGTTCTTAAAATATTTTATTTTTCCTCGTTTCCTTTCCTCACCGGGCTATTTTCCCTTTTGGAGCCCCTGGGCTTATAGCATCGTGCTTATCCAACTAGGATTGTAGCTTAGCAATTAATAATAATAATAATAATAATAATAATAATAATATGGTTGGTTATGTCGTGCACCATTTAAATTCCTTGGTTCAATCATTGTCGAGTAGTTTGCTTTAGTCGCTGGGCCTTTTAGGAAATCCCTCAAGGCTAATGCTTACTCCAGCATATGGTTTTGTCGTCTTGTGGGTTAGGAAGAAGTCGTTAGAAAGTGGATCTGAAGTTCTGAACTCACATTGTTTATGCTAACTGGTTGTTGTCCATTTTGCAAGCCTGGTTGGTTATTCATATTGTTATTGCTATTTATATTGTTATTATTATTCCCGCCATTCTGGTTAAAGTTGTTCAAATTGTTCCCATTCTTCTGGTTAAATATGTTCTCTTTTTTGTTTTTGAAATTGCTCACACTGTTGCCGTTGTCTTGGTTGAAATGGTCAAAAATATTTCCATTATTCTGATTGTTAAAGGTGTTTCCAATATTAATGGAGTTATCAGTGTCACCGTTATTCTGGTTAAATCTATTCCCATTGTTCTGGTTAATGAAATTATTCTCATTATCATTCTGCGCGTTCCTGTCATTGCCGTCGGTGTTGATGGTGTTCCTCGTAGTCGGATACCTGTACCCTTTCCTCGATTGCTGTTGAGCCATGGCCACGGCACATAAGCAAATCTGAAAATAAAGAATATTGTAATATTGATAAGCTATGAATAATAATTCAAAGTATTTTTTGACGAAGATTAGCATTAATTATTTATGTGCATTTTTCATTTATTTTCTCCGACTATGTGGAATATGATTGTATAACATAAAGTTTTGATATGGAGATTACGTTGATATAATTTGGTTCGAACTGAACTATATAATCATAGCCTACAGTGTTAAATAAATACCGTATTTTTAGTCGGAATTTTTCCGTAAAAATATACAGTTCTCTGCAGTATTTCAGAAAAAACAGGCGACCTGTAATTGTTACCCTATTTTGTTGTTATCATTTACGGATTGGTGACCGTAATATCACTTCTTTACCTCCATATATCGGTTTTTAAACGGTAAATGCCTGGCAACATTTATTCCAGGATTTGTACCGTTTTGTACGGCAGATTTTTAAGTGTACACAAGTTATTGGAGAAAGGAAGAACGAATATAGAATTATAATAGATTGTCTCTTTTATCTTGGGCTGACTGAAAATATTATTTTGTCTCCGCGTATTTAAATATTGATTATTTGGAGACCAGCAAAATTATCAAAATCGTGCATTGGCCATTATTGCTGTGGATCTTGAATATTTTTGCAATGCGACCCCCAAGTAATTATAGGTTGGGATGGGATATGGGTGCTTCAAATTCGACGATTTAGCAAACAGTGTCCAATTTCTTTTAGCAAAGTTTTCAATAAATAACTTTCTTTGGGACCAATTCCAAAGGAACTTAGAACACAAATGCCTTTAATTACTAATACAATGCTTTCGATTCTTCTTTGTTTCTATGCTCTCTTATGAAGCAAGATTAAGTCTCCATTCGTCTTCGCTCCTATACTATGGCTTGATTTTTTTTCTTCTTTTTTTCTAAGGTATCTATCTACTGTTAGGTTTGCTTCACTGCCCAACAAACTACTTTGATAAATACCTGGCAGTATAGTTGTTGCCTTATGTTATTTGTTTTCGTAAATGGAGAGCCATTATATGTTACATGATAATTTCATGGCTGGAATGCCTTACCGTTTGAAAGCGTTCATCTTTCAAGTTGCTAAATTGAGTTACAAGGTAATTATTTTTGCGCAACTGCAGCTAAGACTTCCGTTCTTTGGATATGCAAATACATGTTGTTCTTTTTCTCTGGCTTCTTGATAATGCAAGTTATTATCTTCTTTTATACTTAATGGGATTGCAAACTGAAGTTTTCACCTCTATAGTCACTTGCTTAACCAAACTATGTTTCGTCCCATTCCACTAAGTCCACTTTTTCAAAGAACGTCATTGTGTGGGATCTTTTATGAATGTTGATGTCTTGAGAGAGAGAGAGAGAGAGAGAGAGAGAGAGAGAGAGAGAGAGAGCTACTTTGGGATCTATTATAGATTTACTCATATTTCGGGAGAAAGCGAGAATTAAGCTTAATTTGAGTAAGTATATATCCGTTTGTTTATTCTGGGTGGTTAGGGAATCAAATAACACAAGGGAACTGGTTACATCATATCTTCAGATCAAGATTATACCATAGCCTTTTTCGGGTCGTTTAGCCTAGTGACAAAAGTATTTTTTTATTCTGAACGCAGTGCCAGTTACCTGATTTTTCAAACGTTAAAAAAAAAGAAAAAAAAAAGAAGTGAGAATCGATATTTCCATCCTTGCTTTCTCGGAATATTTGGAGTATCAAACTTAAGGCTGAGATCCTTAATTTGTTTATTTATATGATTGTGCAGTATGCATTTTCACGGAACACTTGCTGTCTCCATCTATTGTTATTTGTACTTATCGCTCTCTTTTTACATATTCAGAAACGACTGACTCACTTGAGTGGGTTGACTTCCAGGGACGAAGTCTTTGGAAAACTGTCCCATATCGCTTCCGTCGATATCAAATTTATTAACGATGATCCCTTTATCCCGAAATCCCAAATGGTAACAAAATTAAATTAGTAACGGTTGGTCAAAAATGGGGCAACGCCATGAGATATTATGGCAATAATGAAACCTGTGTAATATAACTTTACTGTCACAGGTGTAGATCTTGGTGAGTTTCAGAAATAACAAATTATATCTGATTGATTAATTATTTTGCAATAGCCTCGCTAATTTTGCTCTTAAAGTTGCATTTAGCAATGGACTGCACATTTAATTAAAATGGCTCCTCTTGATTTATATCAACCTGAATATCTCTCTCTCTCTCTCTCTCTCTCTCTCTCTCTCTCTCTCTCTCTCTGCTCCTGTGGTTGTTTCGTTCCTAGACTATATTTGACACGAATAAACTGGCCATTATTTCTTTAATTTTCAATTGAATCCGTGCTAAGTATAATGAATCCAGATTCGCATTCACATGATATAACCAGCTGTCTTTTTTTCCGTGTAAATTCTCGAGGCATATTTATGGTCTCATTTTTATGTAAAATCATACGATGAAATTTGTTAAATTTGCGCTAGTTCTTAAGCGGTCCTTTCTAACCCAGAGTTTGTGGTCATTTCCGGCAATTTGTGGGATGCTTTACAATTCTAGAGTTCTCTGGGTTACATCTAGAGAGACGCAGCCAAGTCGTATGTTGTCTAATAGACGCACACAGCATCTGCAGTGTCGCTTGGAGATTTGGACAAAACAGGAAATACCAGGAAGGAGTTCTTTCATCATATTCATTCATCAGCCTATACTTCTTGAACTTCTCTTGAGCAGGGCGTGGGCGCGATATGCTTGTTCCAAAAAGACTTGCTAATAACAAGGTGAAGAACCGTCCAACACCACGCACATGAACCCCCCCCCCCCCACCTTTGAAGACAATAATGATTACTATGTTCATCTTATAATGCTGAAACAAGTATTTAACCACGACACAGAAAGTTTCTGGTGATACTAAGTAAGTTGTATAGCACATCATGCTTTCGTTGGTGATATTTTTTGGTAGTTTCAATATTTCATATTTCTAAGCCTCGCGACGGCCATAAATGATGCACTTTTCTACTCAAATTCTATTCATTATATCTTTTGTCCATTCACTTATTGAAATTACGCAGTTCTTCTTTAACAAAATAAGGGCTAAGTCTTTGCAATTTCATTTTCAAATTCGAAGCTTATGCGGATTTTAAATGAGAGTATTTGGTCTTTAAATGTACGCACTCATATTACACACACAAACACACACGTGTATGTATACAGAACATACACACAAACACACGCACACACACATATGTATATATATATATATATATATATATAGTATACATTACACGATTATGGTTTCCTGGTCTGAGTACCAAAAATATATAATACTGTGACTCGTGACTGGAACTAAACATGATATTATATATACTATGACTGGCAAGTTAATCAACTGCTCGAATTCCTAACTCCCTTGTTTGTTTTTACATCAAAACTGTTACACTTTAAAATATCAATACATGAATTCTGAGACAGTTAAATAACTCCCAGACAGCAATATATAAAACACTGAATATCCAAAGGTCTCTTAAGTACATTCAAAACTAAAATGGGTAATTACTCTTAAGTATCATTGAAAACTTATCGTGGTTCTTAACAGGATAGAAGCGTAATCTGGTTCTATATAATAATGATTGGAATAATACACTCTTTACAAAAATAAATACAATCTGTAGAAAATTACAACACTTTGAAAAGAATTTACATAATAACAAAATAAGTCACTCAAAAAAAATTTTCTACCAAACTAAACTTAGATTAAGACAAAAATGATACGATCTGATAATTATATAACTTAACTTTAAATGTTAAATCTGAAACCTTTGACTAAGACAAAAGAAAAAATGTAATGTAAATTATACAAATGTTTGATATTTGATAAAAATAGATAACCAGATCACGATACAAAATCTAACCTTCCTACAGGGCTGTTTACAAAACTTTACAAAATGCCAACACTTACCCTAATACAAGGAATTCAAAATCACCGTTTCGTCTTATGTATCTTTCCGACACACGATTTGCTTTGGGGCACAGAATCACTTAGGAGAGGACACACTAAACGTACTGAACACTTTCAAAAACAATATACTGGGTTGCGTGCAAGAGTGAGAGAGGTGAGGAGATGACTATCTTAAGGCTGCTAATCTCTCTCTGTCTGTAATCTTGGTGTCGCCTTTTATATAAAATCTAACTGTTTCTAGAAATTTCCCAACGAACTGGGAAGCGTGGTGGGCCAAGCAAAAGGTCAGAGTTACCAAGTATTGCTCTCCCGAGCACTACTCGTGCTATGCCAGATGGCTCTCTCAATCAGCTAGCTCCACCCACCCTTTGTCCCCGAAATAAAAAGAAAAAGATAACATCTTATCACTAGGTCCTTCACCACGTTTCTAAAGCACATGTACAGAATTTTCCAAAGCACATGTTTCTGAGCATTCTCTCTCAAACATGACGTAATGCCTCATAAGATATAAAAGAACATTACCTATACCCTTGTTCATACCTCGCACAAATCCAACAACTCTCTCAAATAGATTATGTAAGACTTCGTAACAACCATACGTGAAATAAAAAGTTAATTCTTAAAGATAACGTAAATTTACATATACTAACTTGAATAAAGAATACAATGAAATTCACGACAGTCTTACGTAATTTACATAAAATACTTACATCTACATGAGATGGGCTCATTTTAGGAGCTGGCTATTCATCTCTTCAATGCATATATGAAAATAATATAAAATGTAAATAAAATCATGTATAAACTATTGTATTTACTCTACACTAGACCAGCTTCGTAAGTATATATTTATATATATATATATATATATGTGTGTGTGTGTGTATTTATCTATATATATATATATATATATGTATATATATATATATATATATAATTATACTGTGACCTAACCACCTACAAACTCTCCGAATGAAGAGAAACAGCTGAATAATGCACAAACACACACATACTGTATATACACAGATGTGTATGTATACAATACAAACACGCACATATATATGTATATTTATATATATATAAATATATATATATATATATATATATATATACATATACTTGCGAAGCTGGTCTAGCATGATAGTAAATATTTTATTCATGTATTTTATTTGCGTATTTAAGAGATGTATAGCCAGCTCGAAAGGTGAGTTCCACTCACTTAGGATTAAGTAATGTATGTAAATTACAAAAGACTTTTGTCATTCATTTAATTGTTTATTCAGACAGTTTCATATATGTAAATTTACGTTATTTTCAAGAATAAAATTTTTATTTCATTTAGTTTTGTTACTAAGTCTTATATAACCTTGTTTAGGTATGCTGTGTGGCACACACGAGGTAGCACGAAGGATTACGTCATTATTTTCTCGTGGTTAGAAAATTCTAGATTAAGTTTATCTTTTTTGTAATGTTACTAGAGTAAGGTGGGCGGAGTTAGCAGAGAGTTGCCTTGCAAGCAACTTTAGTGCCCTTTCTTCAAATGACTACTTTGGCACCCTTGACACGGCTAGACCATGCCCCCCACGCTTCCAGTAGGCCGAACTGGAAGGTTCTGGAATTAATTAAGTTGATATATATAAAGCCTAGAAATGCATAAGAAGGACACAGAGAATTCCCGCCTGATAGTCGAAAGCCATCGTTCTGCCAACCCTCTCTCAAGCACCTCTCATACGTAAAAAAAAAAAGAAAAAAAAAAAGTTTTTCTTTCGTGTACAGTGTTTGTGAAACATTGTTATTTTTTGTTACTGGTTTTTGTAAAGGGAAGTGAGTATTATATAAGTTTACATTGAAGGTTATTTTTTAACTGGCCCTGTATAATTCATTAATGTGAATTGGATTAAAACATTTTGCTTAACCGTTCTGTAAACTTGTGTGAACCAAAAGACATAAGTGTAACAGTTGTGTAAATGTAAATTTCATTATTGTGTATTTATTAGTGTTAAAGTGTTAACTCTTTTCATTAATTGTCAAAATTAAATATTCTTATAAATCAATTTCTAGTAAAACGAGTGTTTGTGTCATTTTCTGGAGTGTTATGTTATAAGTCCAAGGTCTAATTCTGATTTAATTTTCGAGTTTCTTATTTTTGTGTTAATTCTTTTGAATTATTGTTATTTTTATAGCATGTATTTATTTTTGTAAAGTGGGTATTATTTCAATCACCATTACTTGATACAGTACTTTACTCATTATCCCTGACTAAGAACTGAAGTAAGAGGTAAAGTAATCACCAAGTTTTGTTTTGAGTAAAGTTAAGAGACCTTTGGATATGCAGTGTTCATATATATTACCGTCTGGGAGTTGCGTAATTTTCTCAGAGCTCAGTGTATTTCTAGTATGTATCAGACTTACATAAAATAAAACAGGTGAGTTTTGGAGCTCTGGAATTTACGTAATTTGTAAACCGTAATAATGTATATATATATATATATACATATATATATATATATATATATATTTTATGTATATATATATATATATATATATGTGTGTGTGTGTGTATTCTTACGAAGCCGGTCTAACCGGAGAGTAGATTATATTATTCATGTATTTCATTTGTATATTTAAGAGATGTATAGCCAGCTTGTAAGGTGAGTTCCGCTCATGTAAGATTAAGTAAATGTATGTAAATTACATAAGGCTGTCATCATTCATTTAGATGCATTTTCATTCCGCTCCGTACATGTAAATTTATGCTATTTTAAAGAATTAGATTTTTATTTCACGTAGATTTGTTACAAAGTCTTATGTAATTTGTTTAAAAGGTAAGGTGTTTGACACACATACTAGGGATGTGGGGGGTTGTCCCAAGAACAACTACCTTCACACCCTTGAATCACTCTAACTGACAAATGTCTCCTCAGCACAAACTTTCCCCTTACATTATCAACTGGACTCTTAGAGAGAAGAGAAATAAAAACAAAACATAACCTTAATAATATATTCCTTAAAACTAAAAGGCTTAACAGAAAACCATCCACAATCAAAATAATCACACTTAAAACTAAAAAGACATTAAACGTAACAACATTCAAATAAACCAACAAAAAACCTATCAAAACTTAGAATTAACCCCACATTAACACCAAACTATGTATGTTTATATATTGCATTATGTTGACACCAATACAGTCATCCACACAAA
This sequence comes from Palaemon carinicauda, assembly GCF_036898095.1. Lineage (NCBI taxonomy): Eukaryota > Metazoa > Arthropoda > Malacostraca > Decapoda > Palaemonidae > Palaemon > Palaemon carinicauda. Next base: position 184,728,510 of record NC_090725.1, read on the forward strand.
GCTGAACTGTCTTTTGTGCCACACTACCACAGCTCTGGGGTTAACAGTTGACTGTGTGGCAATTTGCCACAACTACCTCCCTAATTGGGGTCGTGATTATCATCATCCTTATCATCATCATCATTATTATCATCATCATCTGCAATCGAAAATTCATTCAGTCCGGGTCATCAACAATTATGTAATTCTGAGTAATCGTATCGAGTTCCTTATCATAAGCCAGGTCATCAACAATTAATTCCACATTTAAGGAAAAATCTCTCCAAAGGAGGAATTATGGCCTGCAAAATAAAACGAACACTCCTAGCTAACTAAACTATCGCACTGGAATCACTCCTAGCAAAGATAAATGAAATTTTACTTACTTTAGAAATAAATAAACACTTTCACGCTGGTATAAAGATAATAATGATAATCCAGCATTCACACAACTACCTCTTACTGCTGTCAAATCAAAAAAAGCATTCACCCAAGATATTTACCGCTGTCCTAAGGTAGCTAAAAAATAAACAAAACCTGGATTATACCAACAGTCATTCTCATAACAAACAATCGTTACACTAACTACCTCTCTCTCTCTCTCTCTCTCTCTCTCTCTCTCTCTCTCTCTCTCTCTCTCTGTGAGTGTTTCTGTATGCTAGTGAGTGAGTCCACTTGTGTGATCCGATAAATAAGCTGATTTAACGCGGATAACAAAAGGCTATCGAGTGCAATATAGCTACAAGTTTTCGTGAATAGTCGGTGATTAGTTTGAGGTCAGAAAAGTGGGATAAAACATCGGTATAGGATAGTTATCTTCAGAATTACTAAAGATCTGAACAAGATGGCGCTCTATAACACAGGCAAAGCATGGAGGGACATTGCTGCAATCAGCAAGAGTAAAATCCATGAGTTTGCGCAACAAGAACTAGACCTTTTGATAACTGAGGTCGCTAGTAGCTCCAACCAGTGTGATGGAAAAATATTCTCAAACATATTGAAACAATATGATCCAACAAACTAGAGCAAGTCTGCAGAAAACATCATCAAAATAATAGAAGAAATTCCAAAGAAGATCCAGGTGATAAAGACTTATAAAGAAAGTTTATATCAATGAACACATTCCATCAAAGAACAATAAGAAGTCCAATATGGTAAATATGCTGATTAATACATTGGGAAAAAGAATGCCAAAATGGTGCAATACCTGTAAGATGTGGTATTCCATTATTAATCAGCATCAGCTGATTCGCATTTCATGTACCAACACACCCTACTTGCGCTGAAGTGCAACAAAAAAAATAAAAAATAAAGACACAAAGGTATTCTGTTCAACATGCTTAGTCTGGCTAGAAAATATAATTAAATCGAGACTGAATCTGCAAATAGTTGAAGAAGAAGAAGAAGAAGAAGAAGAAGAAGAAGAAGAAGAAGAAGAAGAAGAAGAGAAAAATGAACAGGATATGTGTAAGGATGCAGAGGAAATCATTGATCTAACATATGATGACATTCAACAACATACTTACGAAGAAATAAATTATCAGATGGAAACAAATAACAGACTTAAGAGACTCTACCCGGACCTACATACTTTTAGGGAAGAGCAAGAAAAAGGAAAAAATTAAGAGAAAAACATAGTATGCAATTCACAGAAATTTAAGATTTGGGGAAAGATGCTACTACAAGCATCCAAAGATATGCCATAATTATGAAATATATGGTAAATGTGCATATTTAGACGGATATGGAGACGGATGCAGAGATCTCCATCCAAAAATATGCAAAAACCTAAAAGAAGGAAAAGGATGCAAATTCACGAAAAATTGTCGATATATGCATCCTGCAACCATGAATGAAAGTCAGAAAACTCAGCAAACAGAAAAGAAAAATGAAAGCAAAAATGAAACAAAAAAGAAACTAAAAACCAAGCCGAGTATATACCACGCTATGCACAAAAGGCCCCAAGATATGATGCCTTTCAACCCAAATATGCACAATTAGAGCCCAACTACAAAGAATGCATCTATAATACCAGGCGTTGGTGTAGATATGGGGATAATTGCAGGTATACACACAAAAATAAATATGAAGCCGAAAGAGCAAATATCATAGAAAAGTTGGATTTTTTATTGGCAGAATTACTGGAAATGAAGAAAACAACATCATATCAGAACAGGAAGGAAGCATTGGAGAATCCATATTATTACCAATATTAAATAATGAGGATGATACACAAACCATTATAGTGATGAACACATAGGGTTTAGTCATGAGTAACTCTAAAAGGAAAATAGAGTTCTTAGAAGAACTAACGTAAATTGAAAAAAATAGATACATTAGATATAAGTGAAACATGGTATTCCCAAGAGACTGGCAGTGATGACCAGATAAAGGGTTTCCAAACATTTAGATCAGACAGAACAAATAGGAATCAAGGGGGAACTGCAATATATGGAAGAGACATAAATCAAGGAAAAGTCTGTGAAAAATACAGCAACACAGAATGTGAATTGATTGCGGTAGAATTTGAATATGAAAAATTAGTGAACATTGTAGTTTACAGAGCCCCAAATACTAAAGAGTTTGACATAATAATAGAAAAAAATAGATGATATATGTAGAAACCATAAAGACTGAAATATACTCCTATCCAGAGATTTTAACTTTCCTTTCGTGGATTGGAAAGAACGGATAGAAGAAAGTGGTTGTATATATACATATAAAAAAGAGAGTAATAGTAGCGCAGAAGATAAGAGATAAACAAAGCACAAAAAGATGGGAAGGATATGGAAAATATAATTTTTATAGTAAGGATATAAAATGGTCAGAAATAAATGAAGAATTAAACAAAGATTGGGAAAATGTATTCGTAAGTGATAATATACAGGTAAATATGGATATACTGTACAAAATACTGGAGAAAATTGTTGAAAAATATGTACCGAAAAAAAAAATAAATAAACATCAGACATGCATACCAAGAGACAGACGGATCTTAATTCAGAAAATTAGAAAGTGGAATAAAAATCTTGCAAAAGAAAAAAATGTATGGAAAATTATGGAAATAAAAAGTAAGATAGAAAATGCTGAACAAAAGATTATACAATCGAAAGAAAATGAAAAAGGGACTTAGAAGAAAGGACACTTCAAAATATAAAAAAAAAAACAAAGTACTATACTCCTATGCAAAAAAGATGAATAAAGGGAGATTAGAAATAGGCCCTCTAAGAATTGAAGGACGGTTAACGAGTAAGAAAAAGGAAATATGCAACATATTAATAGAAAAATATAAGAGTGAATTCACGCCAAAAATTGCGAATGAGAATAATGAAACAGATGAGAGAAGGAAATGTTGAATATCTAACGGATATAGATATTAATGAAGCAGATATTGTGCAGGCTATAAGCAAAATTAAAAATTAAAGATGGAGTTCCAGCGATTTTGTTAAAAAAACTGCACACATTATCGCGAAGCCGCTTGCAATACTGCTAAGACAAAGTGTAGATATGAGCGAGATATATGTTAAACATAAATTAGCTTATATAATCCCTATTTTCAAAAGTGGATCAAGACTAGAGGCAAGCAATTATAGACCTGTTAATCTAAAATCACATATTATGAAAGTGTATGAAAGGGTAATAAAAAAGAAAATATTGAATCATTTGGTTAAAAATAATTGATTTAATATAGGTCAACACGGTTTTGTGCCCGGAAAAAGTACACAAACCCAACTGATAGCACACTATGAAAACATATATAAAGATATGATAAATGGAAAAGACACAGATGTGATCTTAGATTTTGCAAAAGCGTTTGACAAAGTAGATCATAATATATTAGAGAAAAAATGAGAAAGAATAATATTGTGGGAAAGATAGGAAAATGGGTAAAATAATTTCTAGAAAACAGAAAACAGATAGTGGTTGCAAATGATGAGAAATCAGATGAAGCTCAGGTAATATCTGGCGTGCCACAGGGTACGGTAATAGCTGCACTGCTGTTTGTTATTATAATCTCAGACATAGACTGTAATGTTAAAGACTCTGTAGTGAGAAGTTTCGCCAATGACACAAGAATAGGTAGAGAAATTACTTATGATGAAGATAGGAACTTATTACAAAGAGATCTAAACAAAATATTTGAATGGCCGGAGATAAATAGGATGGTATTTAACTCCGATAAATTCGAATCAATAAATTATGGAAACAGTGAAGGAATGGTATATGCATACAGGGGACCTAATAACGAGACAATCACAAACAAGGAAGCAATTAAAGACCTTGGTGTAATGTTAAACAGGAATATGTTATGCAACGACCAAATAGCAACATTGTTGGCTAAATGTAAAGCAAAAATGGGAGTTCTATTCAGACACTTTAAAACAAGAAAAGCTGAACACATGATTATGCTTTACAAAACTTATGTACGTAGTACACTTGAGTACTGCAATGTGATATGGTACCCACACTACCAGAAGGATATTGTACAAATAGAGAGTGTACAAAGGTCCTTTACAGCTAGAATAGAAGAAGTTAAGGAACTTGACTTCTGGGAAAGACTGTAATTTTTAAAATTGTACAGTCTAGAAAGGAGAAGAGAACACTACATGACAATACAAGCATGGAAGCAAATCGAAGGAATTACTGAAAACATCATGGAGCTAAAAATATCAGAAAGAGCAAGCGGAGGTAGATTAATAGTGACCAAAACTATACCAGGAAAACTAAGGAAGGTGCACGAGACATTAATCCACTACGCACCAGCATCAATAATGCAGCAACTATTTAATGCGCCGCCAGCTCATCTAAGAAAAATATCAGGAGTGAGCGTAGATGTGTTTAAGAATAAGTCGATAAATACCTGAGATGCATCCCAGACCATCCAAGACTGGAAGATGCAAAATACACCGGAAGATGCATTAGCAACTCTCTGGTGGATATACGAGGTGCCTCACACTGAGGGACCTTGGGTAACCCAAACATAGAATAAGGCAATAAGGCAATAAGGTAAGTCTCTCTCTCTCTCTCTCTCTCTCTCTCTCTCTCTCTCTCTCTCTCTCTCTCCGGATTTGGCAAACAACAAGAAATAAATGTAAATAAAACAAAAATTAATCCTCCACAGGAATTGCATCATGTTTCCACGTACTTGAAAGTCACATGAAGGTTCTTGACTAAAACTCACTCTTTTCTTTTTTTAATGTTATGAGAGGAGGTGGGCAGAGTTAACTGAGAGGGTTGCCTCGTCATGCAACGAATGGTACCCTACTTTAAATCTGCCAAGTTGGCAACCTAACTTTGTGAGAGGCCATCTTGACCATGGCCCCATGCTACGAGAACGATTAGCTGGAAGGTTCCAGAATGAATTAGGATAATATGTAAGGGCCTAGCAATGCATAGGGACCAGAGATCCAACCTGACCTTTGGAAAGAACCAGCGTCCAACAGTTCTCTCTCCAGCATTTATCCAGCCCCTACGTATTTCCTCTCCAACATGCTTAGTGTTTCCTCTCAAGCGTACATAGTGCTTTCTCTCAAATGTGTATAGAGTTTTTTCAAACATTGGCATTCCTGTGGTTCAAGTTATGTGAGTACAGTTATATTATAAAATTATTAATTTATTTGTGCCTGCCCTGTGTGATTTCGTAAAACTGTGAAGCGCATTTGTTCTTCCTTAACCGTTCGGTAACCTTGTGTGAGCCCTAAGAACGTAAGAGTAACAGTTAAGTACATGTAAGTGTAAATTTGATTTATTTTCTGTTGTGTTAAAGAGTCAATTTTTTTCATTGTCAAAATTGAATATTTTCATAAACTAATTTCTAGTGAAACAAGTGATTGTATATTTTTTTAAGCGTCATTTTGTCTTATTCAGATTTAAATTTCAAGTGATTTATTTTCGGTATTACTGTTGAATTGTTATTTTTATAGAATATTTATTTTTGTAAAGTGTGTATTATTTCGATCACCAATAATTAACTCAATGACTTGTTTGTATCCCCTGACTAAGAACTGAAGTAAGAGGTTGGTTTTAGAATAGTTTCCGATAAAAAAAATAAAGTAATCACTCAGTTTTGTATTGAGTGCAATGTGAAGAAACCTTGAGATATTCATTATTAACGTCTGAGAGTTGTGTGTTATTGTCAGAGCTCGGAGGTATTCTCGTGTGTATCGGACTTATATAATTAAAAGCAGGTGCATTTTGGAGCTTAGGCATTTATGTAATTTGCTAGTCGTAATGATATATATATATATATATATATATATATATATATATATATATATATATATGTGTGTGTGTGTGTGTGTATGTGTGTGTGTGTATTCTTATGAAGCTGGTCTTGCATAGGAGTAAATATTTTATTCATGTATTTCATTTGTGTATTTAACCCTTTTACCCCTAGGCTATTTGGAAATTTCCAACCCTTAACCCCCAGGGGGTTATTTTTTTCCCAGCACATTTTGGTGTAAATTTTTTTTAAATTGCTCTAACAGCCTTTTTATAGCAGTTTTCTGCAAGGACGTATCGGTACGTCCATGGGGGTAAAATGATGGCTTTTGTGAAACGTACCAGTACGTCCTTTTGGGGGTAAAAGGGTTAAGATGTGTATAGCCAGCTCGTAAGGTGAGTTCCACTCATGTAATTTTAAGTAATGTATGTAAATTACATAAGATTTTCATTATGCATTTAATTGTATCTTTCGTCCAATTTAGTATATGTAAATTTACCTTATTTATAAGAATTAACTTTTTATTTCATGTATTTTGTTACGAAGTCTTATGTAAACTTATCAGGTATGCTGTATCACAAACACGTGGTATGAACATGAGGGATTACGCCACTTTATATGTTTCCATGGGGTTAGAAAGGTCTTGGAGATTCCAGAGATAGATTTACTCTTTTTTTTTATTGTCCCAAGAAGTAGGTGGGCGGAGTTAGCTGAGAGACGGTTGCCTTGCAAGCAAGGCTAGTATCCTTTTTTCAATTTACTACGTTGGCAACCTTACGCCACTAGAACCTTGCCCCCACAGCACTAGAATGATCTATTAATTAAGATGAATTAAGTCAATATATATAGACCCTAGGAATTCATAATCAGCAGAAGAGACCCAGACTGTCCCTTTGAAAGAGCCAACGTCAGCCAGACCTCTCTCCTCTCAAGGGCTCAAGTTTGTAACCTCTCAAGCAGGAATAAGTTTTTTTACCCAACATATACCGTGAAAAGTGTGATTATTGAATGGTAAATCAAGTATAGTGTGTTAACCCTTTTACCCCCAAAGGACGTACTGGTACGTTTCACAAAAGCCATCCCTTTACCCCCATGGACGTACCGGTACGTCCTTGCAAAAAAATGTTATAAAAATATTTTTTTCATAATTTTGATAATTTTTTGAGAAAATTCAGGCATTTTCCAAGAGAATGAGACCAACCTGACCTCTCTATGACAAAAACTAAGGCTGTTAGAGCAATTTGAAAATAATATACTGCAAAATGTGCTGGGGAAAAAAACCCCTCCCTGGGGGTTAAGGATTGGAAATTTCCAAAAAGCCTGGGGGTAAAAGGGTTAATGTATGTACATTGTCATATGAATTTTTGTAACTGGTTAAACAGTGATGTGTATATATATATTGCTTAACTGTTCGGCAACCTTGTGATCCAAAATACGTAAGTGTAACAGTTACATTTATGAAAATTTCACTCAGTATTTAATCCTTAGAGTGTTAAAGTGTTAATATTTTCTTTAATTATCAAAATTAAATATTTGTGTAAAATTTAATTTTCCAGTGAAACAAGTGATTGTATAATTTTCATAAAGTAACATTTCCTTGCCTTAGTCTAAGGTTTAGTTCAGATTTCATATTTCGAGTGATTTATGTTTTGGTGTTAATACTTTTGAAGTGTTGTAACTTTTTATAGAATATATTTATTTTTGTAAAGTTTATATTATTTTGATCACCAATATTACCTAACAGTGTTTTGCTCATAATCTCTGACTAAGAACTGAAGTAAGAGGTTGTTTTTGAGTAGTTCTTATAAAATACTAACCCAGTTTTGTTTTAAGAATAGCGTAAGAGACCTTTGGATATTCAGTGTTCATATATATTGCCATATATTGGAGCTTGGGAGTTTATGTAATTCGTCAGCTGTAATAATGATAACATATATATATATATATATATATATATATATATATATATATATATATATATATATATACACATATATATATATATATATATATATATATATATATATATATAAATTATATATATATATATATATATATATATATATATATATATATATATATATATATATATGAACTGTTACCCAACCACCTACAAATGCTCCGAATGTAGAGAGAGAGAGAGAGAGAGAGAGAGAGAGAGAGAGAGAGAGAGAGAGAGAGAGAGATGCAAGAGCGGATACTTTAGTGTATGTTTGTGAATGCATTTGCAAGTAAATATTGAGGACCTAATGAATCAATTACGCGGTTGAAGAATGGAAAGACATCAGGAGTTGATGGGATTATAAGTGGGATGTTGTATTTTGGTGGAAGTAAGATTGAGTGATCAACTAGGTTGTGTAAGGTATGTCTGCATGAAAGGAAGTTTCTAAAGCTATAAATGGCAGAAATAATTGTGCCTTTGTTTAAAAGGAACAGGTGATAAAACAATATGAATTATAACGGCATGATGGTTTTTATAGTAAAAGAGAGGTGTATGTTGGGATTTGGGTGGAGATTGTAAGGCAGAAGATAAAAGTCTTTAGAAGACGGGGGAGCGGTGTGTATGAATTAATATTTTTCTTCCTTTTTTTTTTTTGCAGTTAATCTGTAAATATTTAATGCTTTCGGTAATTTTGTAGTCTTGGCTAAATTAAATATAAGCAATCTGTTTTTTTATGTGAAACCACATTGGCATTATAGGTTTTAGCCTTGGCTTGAGTATCACGTGCAGGTGTTATTATCAAATGGATCAGTGGAAATACATATCGTGGAAAGCTAATCTGCCCAATGAAATTTACTAACAATGAGAAGGCACAATCTTCTTTTGTTTGTTTTATCTGTGTCTTTTGTCGTTCTTTATGAATTCAGAGTAATATAGTTATGTCCAACCGCATATTGTAACTCGAGATACCAGGTCGTAGTTTACATGAGTCTTGCGGGAAAGTTGACGAGTCTCTTTGAAAATGCGATTATGGACGTCTCGGGGACCATTGTCGAAAATGCTTAAGAAGAAGCCCAACCATCTCGAAATATCAGTCTATCCTTTTAAGGTTGTTGATTGATTATTTATCTATAAAGAATTAAACTTGTCAATTTCTTTTCAGTGTTTAAAAAAACAACAAAAGTTCAAATTAGATTTTAAGTAGTGAAATCAGCTGAGGATACAAGTCCAGTTTGCCTCCAAAAATCTGATGGATTTGGTCTTTGTCCTTTCCAAAATTTAGTTATGATGTTTCTTGGTAAATGCAGATCACCAGGAAAGCTAATATGAATGGCATATAGATAATATATCTAGAACTATAAGAAAATTTATCTTACAGACTAAAAATCAACAATAACAAACACAGTTCCGTGTAAATTCTCTCTCTCTCTCTCTCTCTCTCTCTCTCTCTCTCTCTCTCTCTCTCTCTCTCTCTCTCTCTCTCTCTCTCTCTCTGGGTAAATGTATCAAAATATAATTAGAGTTCAAAATAAATGCCATTTTACCAAAATTGGGAAAAACGGAATGTAAAATAATGCATGTTTCACATATATAAAATGGTACAAACGCACACGCGTATATAGGTGATAATTTTATCACTAATAGGCCATAAATAGATTTTTGTACGTGTATGAGTGCATATATATATATATATATATATATATATATATATATATATATATATATATATACATATATACATATATATATGTATATATATATATATATATATATATATATATATATATATATATATATATATGTCTTATTTATAACTGTAATCGAACAGTTTAACATGTTTTTCAAAAAGGCCCATAAAAGAAACACAGGAAATATGAATAAATCACACTATATTTCGGTCAATAAACATCTTACATCCTGAAGAGGGTCGATGTTTATTGACCGAAATATAGTGTGATTTATTCATATTTCCTGTGTTTCTTTTATGGGCCTTTTTGAAGAAAAAAAATATATATATATATACAGTATATATATATATATATATATATATATATATATATATATAAATATATGTATGTATATATATATATATATATAAATATACATATATATGTATATATATATATATATATATATATATATATATATATATATACATACATATATATATATATATATATATATATATATATATATATATATATATATATATATATATATATATACAATGTGTGTACATAGATATAGATAGATATATACACATACAGTATTCCTCTCTGAGTGAGGATACCTCAACATGGAGAAAGGGTTTATCACCATGATCAGCAAATCTGTACTAATTAGGGCCACCCATACTCGGTTGGTTTGCTGTGAGTGATCAGACTAAAATTTCCTACCATCACAAATCCGCACTTGGCCAGCGTGGTGATGAAAACAGACCAAACCCCAGGCATGAATAAGGACATGTCTGATGCCTTTGTCCTGCAGTAATCTAGAAACGGTTACATTTGTTGTTGTTTTTGTTGGAGTATGTACTTATACACACACACACACACACACACCCACACACACACACACACACATATATATATATATATATATATATATATATATATATATATATATATATATATATATATATATATATCGTCATTAGCCATTGATAGTACATTGCAGGACAAAGACCTTAGACTTGTCCTTCCACTCCTGTCTGTTTATAGTGTTTCTATACCAGTCTATAGCCCCAAATATTCTTAGCTCCTGAATTCCTTTGCTCCCTGGCCTGATTCTGGTTCAATTTCGGTAGAAAACATTGTGTACAAAGTTTGAAGCCAATCAAATAATATTTAGGGGTGGCTCAACAAGTTTTGAGATTTCCCCTTCGGAGCAGATGACTAAATGGTGCATCATCTTGTATCATCCACTCAGTTCCACGCTAATTACATTTGATTGCGTCATATATGAACTAATCTCATCTCTGAAAGGTGGCAAAGACATTGTACTAATATCTTTGTATCTTTATTTTTTTCTGATGGCGAAAAAACGTGGTTTTTATCTCATTGAAGAAATGTCCACCACAATTTTGGGGCCCAAGCTCCCCAGCAAGGAGCAAGTGTTAAGTGTATTTTTACATCACCATATGACATTAAACAAAGGCGTTAGTGAAAGTGCATCTATTGAAACAAGTGAAGTAGAAGCTTACTGGAAAAAGGCCAGGCTTCCTGTTCAAAGAAATGACAAAATTCAAGAAAAAGTAAAGAAATTGTTCAATCAGGGGAAACTTTTGAAGAAAAACAAAGGGAGAAGAGGGAAACAAGAGGCAAATGAAAAAAAAAATTCCAGGTAGCAATGAAAACCCTATTTGATGTGGCAAATGCTAATGTAATGTCTTTAATTCATATTCAAGAAGACAAAGAATTTTTAATAGCGCAACAAGAACCAGGGCGCCGCGGCTCATTGGGCGTGATGGACAAGAAACTGGCCAACATGGAAGCAAGAACGTAACAGCGAGAAGAAGAACTGAAAAGGCGCAGACAAAAACATGTTGCTGAAGCCGAGGCTACTACAAGCCAAGTTAAGCTGGAAGGATCTTCTTCCTCAGCAAAGTCAGGTGAAGACTCGTCGACATCTGCGGATTCAGATAACGGACAGAAGAAAGCAGCTCCACAAACGAAGTGGTTTCGACCTAACAATGTCTGGACCCCAGGTCTTACAGGAGCCCTGGATCGGACAGGGACAACGGATCGCAATGCTCTGTTTGTGGTAGCTGAAACCGCCAAAAGTCTGGGACATGATCCTGGGGAGCTCAATATCAGCCGCTCCAGCGTCAAGCGCCATAGAGAAAAGCACCGTTAGCAACAATGGACGGACCTGCACAACGCATTCAAAGCCGAAGGCAAAACATGCATTGTGCATTGGGATAGCAAGTTATTACCATCTCTTCTCTGTTCAACAACATCCGTTGACCGCCTTCCAGTTTTGATAACGGCTGTCTCCACTGGAGAAACACAACTTCTTGGTGTACCAAAACTGACATCAGGAACGGGCGAGAATCAAGCTGCAGCAGTTTATGAACTGTTACAGGAATGGTGTTTGGATGAAAAGGTTGCAGGCTTCTGCTTTAATACAACTGCATCAAACACGGGACGTCGATCAGGAGCGTGCATTCTTCTAGAACAGAGACTCCGTCGCACAGTCCTTAATTTGGCATACCGCCATCACATTTACGAAATAATTCTTGGTGTAGTATTCTCTACATGCTCTGGAGTTTCCTCGGGTCCCGATGTTCAACTCTTTCGTTGGTTCCAAAAGAATTTGGGCTCCCTTGACAAGTCCAACTATCAGACTGGAAAAGACTTGGAGGCACTGCAGCCTGACAGGGATTGCATCATGAAGTTTGCGGAATCCAAGTTGGCACAGGACAATCACCGAGATGATTACCTGGGAATCTTGGAGTTAACGATTGTCTGCCTTGGAGGGAATCTTCCTAGTTTCAATTTCAAGAAACCCTGAGCTTTCCATAATGCCAGATGGATGGCAAAAGTCTTGTACTGTCTCAAGATTTGGATGTTCCGAGGACAACTCAAAGATCTTACCCAACGGGAGGAGTCCTGTGTTTGTGATGTGAGCATTTTCTCCATCCTGACTTATGTGGAAGCCGGGTTTTCTGCCCCTGATGCTGCAGTTGCTCCTCAAACAGATTTGGAGATGCTGAAGAAACTACACTCTTACCACAATGACCGTGTTGGAAGAGCGGCCAGATACAAACTGCAACGGAATCTGTGGTATGTGTCAGAGGAGCTTGTGGTACTGTCACTGTTCGATGAAGCTGTTTTAGCACCGACAAAGCAGGCCATAGTGTCGACCTTGATCCCGGCAGAATCAGGTGAAATCGATGAGGATGATGACGAAGACGAAGATCCCCCAAAGCGGGTCGAATTGAAAAGTTCCATGATTCCACCACTTGAATCTTTTGCAACTCGCAAGTCAATCCGTTTTCTGAAACACCTCGACATAAACAGTGATTTTCTTAATGCAGACCCAGAAGACTGGGAAGAGAACGCATCATTCAAAGAAGGTCTGAAAAAAGTAAAAAATCTTCCAGTGATCAACGATGTGACTGAATGAAGGGTCAAACTCATTGAGTAGTTCAACGGTCGACACACCACAAAAGAAGTGCTACTCCAGTTCCTTCTGGGTGTTGTCTCGCAGCACCGTAAGATGTTCCCCACATCGTCAAAGTCCTTACTAGCATCTGGACCACACTGAGCGCTTGGCAAGCATGATACCCCTGTCTATGAGCGGATAATACCCAGTGGTCTGACGAACCCTAGGGGGGATCCAGGCGCCTGCTAGATAGGGACCTTGAGCCACCCCTAAATATTATTTGATTGGCTTCAAACTTTGCACACATTATTTTATACCTAAATGGAACCAGAATCAGGCCAGGGAGCAAAGAAATTCCTACATTTATTTTTCACCCTTATGGCAGTGGACCCCCCTAATATATTGATATATATATATATATATATATATATATATATATATATGTTTATCATTCCAGCTGACAAATTACATAAACTCCTGAGCTCCAAACTCACCTGTTTATTTTTACATAAATCTGTTATACTTTAAAAATACCCGAGCTCTGAGAATATACACAACTCCCGGAAGGCAATATATAAAAACACTGAATATCCAAAGGTCTCTTATGTTACACTAAAATCAAAACTGGATGATTATTTTACTCGAGGTATTCTAAACCAACCTCTTACTTCCATTCTAAATCAGGGATTACGAGCAAAGCACTGATAGAAAATATTGGTGATCGAAATAATACACACAATACAAAAATAAATATATTCTATAAAATGTTACAACACTTCGAAAGCATTACATACATACATATACCAAGGCACTTCCCCCAATTTTGGGAGGTAGCCAACATCAACAAATGAAACAAAACAAAAAGGGGACCTCTACTCTCTACATTCCTCCCAGCATCCCAGCCTGTCAAGGGACTCAACCGAGTTCAGCTGGTACTGCTAGGGTGCCACAGCCCACCCTCCCCCGTTATCCACCATAGATGAAGCTTCATAATGCTGAATCCCCTACTGCTGCTACCTCCGCGGTCATCTAAGGCACCGGAGGAAGCAGCAGGGCCTACTGGAACTGCGTCACAATCGCTCGCCATTCATTCCTATTTCTAGCACGCTCTCTTGCCTCTCTCACATCAATCCTCCTATCACCCAGAGCTTTCTTCACTCCATCCATCCACCCAAACCTTGGCCTTCCTCTTGTACTTCTCCCATCAACTCTTGCATTCATCACCTTCTTTAGCAGACAACCATTTTCCATTCTCTCAACATGGCCAAACCACCTCAACACATTCATATCCACTCTAGCTGCTAACTCATTTCTTACACCCGTTCTCACCCTCACCACTTCGTTCGTAACCCTATCTACTCGAGATACACCAGCCATAGTCCTTAGACACTTCATCTTAAACACATTCAATTTCTGTCTCTCCATCACTTTCATTCCCCACAACTCCGATCCATACATCACAGTTGGTACAATCACTTTCTCATATAGAACTCTCTTTACATTCATGCCCAACCCTCTATTTTTTACTACACCCTTAACTGCCCCCAACACTTTGCAACCTTCATTCACTCTGACGTACATCTGCTTCCACTCCACCATTTGCGGCAACAACAGACCCCAAGTACTTAAACTGATCCACCTCCTCAAGTAACTCTCCATTCAACATGACATTCAACCTTGCACCACCTTCCCTTCTCGTACATCTCATAACCTTACTCTTACCCACATTAACTCTCAACATCCTTCTCTCACACACCCTTCCAAATTCTGTCACTAGTCGGTCAAGCTTCTATTCTGTGTCTACAACCAGTACAGTATCATCCGCAAACAGCAACTGATTTACCTCCCATTCATGGTCACTCTCGTCTACCAGTTTTAATCCTCGTCCAAGCACTCGAGCATTCACCTCTCTCACAACTCCATCAACATACAAGTTAAACAACCACGGCGACATCACACATCCCTGTCTCAGCCCCACTCTCACCGGAAACCAATCACTCACTTCATTTCCTATTAACTCCAAAAATAAATCACTCGAAATATTAAATCTGAACAAAACCTTAGACTAAGACGAAAATTTTATTCTATGAAAATTAACAGTCACTTGATTCAGTGAAAATTAATTCATAAAAATATTTAATTTTGATAATTAATGAAAAGAGTTAACACTTGAACACTAATGAACATTCAATATTGAAATTTACATATATTTAACTGTTACGCTTATGTCTTCTGGTTCATACGAGGTCACCGAACAGTTAAGCAAAATAAATACACTTCACTGTTTAACCTAAATCTCACAGGGCCAGTTATAAAGATTTATGTGACAATGTACTTATATTAACAGACTACACTTGAATTAACATCCAATAAATTTCACCAACGTTTGAACACTATACACAATATACGTTGGTTAAAAAAGTTATTCATGTTGAGAGAACACACACTTGAGAGGAGAGAGAGTTTGCAAACACAGGCTCTTTCAAAAGGATAGGCTGGGGGTCTTCTGCTGTTTATGCATTCCTAGGGGCAATATATATGGACTTAATTATTTTAGAAAATTCTAATAGATAATTCTCGCGGCATTGGGGAAAGGCTCTAGCGGCGTAAGGTTGCCAATGTGGTTAATTGAACAGAGGGATTAATCTTGCTTGCGAGGTAACCCTCTCTCAGCTAACTCCGGCCACCTCCCACTTGTGACAATAAAAAGAAAAAAAAGTAAATCTAATTCGAGAATTTCCATGCACATTCTAACCATGTGGAAGCATGAAGATGATGTAATCCCTGTGTTCATACCTTGTGTGGGTCATACAGCATACCTAAACGAAATTACATAAGACTTCATAACAAAATACGTGAACTAAAAGTGAATTCTTGAAAAAATAATGTAAATTCACATATACTGAATTAAATCAAAATACAATTACATGAATAACGAAAGTCTCATGTAATTTACATACATTCACTTAAACCTACAAGAGTGGAACTCACCTTACGAACTGGCTATACATCTCTTAGATACACAAATGAAATGCATGAATAAAATACTTACTCTTATACAAGACCAACTTCGTAAGATATCTCACCCCAAAAAGATTTTCTATTCCCGGCCAGAATCCACCGATTCAGCACAAGATAAATAATCTGCAACCATGTTATCTATACCTGAAATATGCTTTACATTAATAAAATATAGTCGCAAACATAATGACCCCCTAGTTAACCTTTGATTATTATTCTTCATCTTAGTAACAAAAGTTAAAGGATCGAGATCCAAGTAAACTGTAATTTCTTCATTCTGTGGTCTATTCACATAAACTTCAAACTTGCTTATTGCTGTGACTAGCGCTAGCAGTTCCTTTTCAACTATCGAGTAGGCTCATTGATGCTTCTTCAGCTTTGACAACATAAACAGGGTGAAGAATTCCCTCTTTGTCTTCTTGCAATAAGACAGCTCCAATCCCATTATCCAACGCATCCACTTGGATAAGAAATTTCTTGTTGAAATCAGGTGCTCACAGTATCGGTTTCAAAGTTAATATGGCCTTTATCCTGTTGAAGGATTCCTGGCACTCGCTGGGCCATACAAAATTTTCTCGGGGCTAGTCAAACCCATCAAGAGAGCGACTACAGCCAAAAAGTTCAGGCATAAACGTCGATAGACTCCTGGCATCCCTAAAAATTGTTGTAATTGCTTCTTCATTGTTGGGGGTAAGGCTTTCCTTATTCCTTCAACGTTAGCGGCTACCGAGGTGATTGTCCTCTTCCGACTTCAAATCCCAAGTACTGAACTGTTGCCTTTCCAAATTCACTCTTCCCCAGGTTAATTGTCAGGTGTGCTCCTCGCTGCTTTTGAAATACCTTCTTCAGGATTCGTAGATGTTCTTCCCAGGTCAATGAATATATCACAATATCGTCGAGATATACACCTACTCCTTTTATCGATCCTAGAAGGTTATCCATCACTCATTGAAAGGTAGCGGGTGCGTTCATTAGACCAAATGGCATGACGGTGTATCGATATAAACCAACCGGAGTTATAAAAGCTGATAACAATTTTGCATTGTCGTCCAAAGGAATTTGATAATAGCCTTTTAATAGGATGATCTTGGAGACAAACCTTGCTTGCCCTATGTTGTCGAGTAGTTTGTCTATGAGTGGCAAGGGATAATTATCAGCCACACTGATTGAGTTCAATTTTCGGTAGTCCGCACACATCCTGAAAGATCCGTCAGGTTTTTTCACGAGCAAACATGGAGAACTGTAAGGGCTAGAGCTTTGTTTGGCTAATCCGAACAAACATGGAAAACCACGTGGAAACATCAAGATGACGTAATCCCTCTCGTGTTCATACCTCGTTTGGACCATACAGCATACCTAAACGAGTTACATAAAACTTTGTAATAAAGTATTTGAAATAAAAGTTAATTCTTAAGTAAAATAACGTAAATTTACATATACTGAATTAAATGAAAATACAATTACATGAATGACGAAAGTCTTTTGTAGTTTACATACATTCACTTAAATTAAATATTTACTCTTAGACAACATCTCAGCGGCATCCAAAGATGGAAGGCAGCTTCTCCTTGGACAGATCGTCCTGCAGATAGTTTTCAGAATAACAACAGAAATACATTTACTCTTCTTCATTTATTGTTTTGTGTTGACACGTGTCTTGAATCACTTCGCAACCCTTCTTCAGGGCTACATTTGAGTGTCTGTGTGTTTATTATTTTGTATATTACCAACATACCTAAATATCTCTGTTTAAATATTTATAGTGGCTAGTGTCGTTCTTAGGATTGCATTTGCTGAAATTTTACCTCATTTGCCATTTTCATCGTAAATCTTAAGCCAATTAAAAGGACTCTATGCAGTCAAAATGACCCTATGCCTTTTGAAACATTATCATTCCATTATAAATATATCAGTATTACTTACAATTAATCCAATTAAGTATATATCATAATACATTGATTATACAGCAACGTCTATTTATGATTTTTACACAGTGTGACCTGTCACATATCAAGCTGAACAGCGGGCTTATACAGGACTATCCAGTATGAGGCTTCTATTTTACTTCTTGAAAAGTGAACAATAAAAGTCACAAATTTAGGATAGTAATCAATACCGTGCTTGGATGTAGTGAAATAACTTTAATGTTGCACATTTTTCTGTTTTTCGATGGTAAGAGCCGTCTCTTGAAACCGAGGTCAGAATTTCTTTTCTGTTTGGGTTGTGTAACAGTGTCATTCATATTTCCGTTTAATCTCTGAGATCGTGGGAACAGGAAGCGTCAAAGATAACTTTCTCAGGTTTTTTCTTTTTTCCTTTCTCCCGCTTTCGGCAGTTGGCTCTGGATAATTGTTTCATGTCCCGAACAAGCAAATTATATCGAACTTTTTAGAATTTTGTTGTTCTATTTGACTTTGATAATGAATTATATATCGTTTGTTTTGGTTAACTTTTCATAATTCTGCATTGTGGTTAAAATTGTATATCCTTTCATTAGTCCCGGTATATTATCTTTCGTTTCTTAGAAATTTATTTTGCGTCGACACTTTATGTCTAATATTCCTACATTTATGCTATTATCCATATTTAGTTGTGAGATGGTTTGAGACTTTAGGGATATATAGAAATTAGTCTCCTGTTATCATTACGGCAGCTCCCCCTTAGACAAATTTTTTAGTGCGAAGCACCACATAAATTTTCAGTTCACAAAAATTAACGGCATGTCCATAACATATTGAAAACCAAGATCAAAATTAGTCACGGGAATAGACGGGAAGAAGCACTGATTGCTGTCTGAGGGTTCGGCCCCACCGAAAGTGATGAGCCCCTTGGTGATGAGCGTCGCGGTAGAGGTATGACTTAGGCGGCAGGCCAGCTACAAAATGTTTCGTAGCCACACCGGAACCGCCACACCTCTCTTGCCTCCTCACTCCCAGCAGTCAAAGATAACCTTCCTGATTGAAAATCTTTGTTTTAAACTGAACAATAGATTATACAAGAGTTTGGATTTACGATTTTAATAAAAAGAGAAGGGAAAATAAGTTAATTTTAAAATTAATGTTGGCAATCTCGTTTGTACGACGACAGAGTTAATGAATATCTGCGTATTTCACATGTCTTTTGATTCTTTGTTGGCAACATCCTTCCTGGATTCTGTCTCACAAAACGAACGTCGAACTATAGACAACCTCAATCTCTCTCTTATCAGCCATTATAATTGCTTCAAATATGATAGTGTCGAAAAATCATTGTCCTTTTTATTCCAGAATTAACTAGTATTTACATAAGATATATTGTTTAAAGGTACAAACTATTTTTTTTATATTTGAAATTTCTACTTCATCATTTAGATTTTTTGTGGTTATATGTATATATATATATATATATATATATATATATATATATATATATATATATATATATATATATATATATTTATATACATATATATATATATATATATATATATATATATATATATATATATATATATATATATATATTTCTATTTATATATGAATATATATATATATATATATATATATATATATATATATATATAATTAAATGGTGATTAAATATGTTGCAAAGCACACATTTTCCCTTTTATTCCAGAATTGACTGGTATTTGCAAAAGATATATTGTTTAAACAATACGATTTATTTTTTGTTTGAAATTTCTCTACTTACTCTTTTATATTTTTATGGCGTTTTATAGATATATATATATATATATATATATATATATATATATATATATATATATATATATATATATATATATACACACACACACATATATATATATATATATATATATGTATATATATATATATATATATATATATATATATATATATATATATATATATATATATATATATGTATATATATATATTATAAGAAATTAAAAGGTGATTAAATAGCATGCAAAGCACAAAAAGGCGTAGGTCTACTCACTATTTTATTACCATCCATTTGTCGTTGATTGTCATATCTTATTTTTGCTCTCCGAAACACCTCCCCGATGAATTTTTGATTAGTCAGGGCTGGAAACGGACAACTGAACGTATGCATACCCATTCAGAAACTGATGGAAAATGGTGTAATCTTGGGTGAAGACGCTCGAAATCGCTGCGTTTTATTAAAACATGAAACATAGTCTGGCGGCAGCGGTTAGAGGCTTCTCGTGCCTCCTATTTGGCCACCCGCAAACGATACCTTACGTTTCAATTTGGTGCGGGAACCCCTTCCCTCTAACCGCGCCGCTAGTCGCGCCTGGTGTGGCCGAGTCCTGACTGAGGATAATGCTGTCACTGACAGCACTATCAGTGTACCTGTCAGTGTGCCGCGTTACCAAATTTGTGGGCTGGTGGCCTTGAGTCATGAGAGCCCCCGATCATTTGCCTGGTCAATCTGGGTGCGTGTGTGCTTTACTAAGGCTTTGGTCTTTGCATTGTCCCTTAGCTAGCCTCAGTTTTTAGTCTTTTAACGTTTGCTTCTTGATGCAACTAAGTAGCCGATATGGTGCGTTACACATTGGCCCTGAATTGCCTCCTTGGCTCCGTCGCCATGTCATTTAGCCAAAATTCTATGAATCAATCAGTTAACCAATATCATATGTAACAAAACTAGCGAAGCTCATCCCGTATTCCTTCTATCGAAAGGAATGAAAAAGACAGTTTTAAAATCCACATTGGGAGAGCCATTAAAAACAACTATTGACGGACAGAGTACGGCCATTACAAGTGATATGGTCGAAATATTTTACAATATAATGTGAAAGTTTCGGAGCACTCGTTGATGTTCGTTGCCCGTCTTTGCCAGGAAGCTTGTTTAATTCTATGTTAACCATCTGTAACCTTTATCACTCCAAAATTTCTTTCCGGAAAGAATTTAATTACCTTTTTTCATACGGGAATGAAGAATCACCTACTTTCATGTTATTTGATGACGTCATTTATGATATCATCGGTGTGAATTCATGTAGTCATTTTATGAACTGAAAATGTACTCACAATACGTTATTGAAACTTTTATGGGTGACAAATATGCCTCACTATTTTCTTGTATCAGGTACTTCAATGGGCTAGCATGAACTAATCATAGCTTTGCATTGTCAAAATTTTATGGAAAATTAAGTTTTCTCTTTCGAATATTTTTTTCTTTCAGTCTGAATCTTTTATTTTTTATTTAAACCAATATGTTTGAGCAGGTCTTTTTTACAACATAGTTTATATTCTATAGTGCGTTAGAAATCTCAAAGATTGTTATTAGTAGACTACCCGGCACAAAAGTTTAGTCGATAAGATTGTTTTTTATTTTTTCTTTCGGACATAGTTACCGAGAAATATTAGAAAAGATAAATTTCAGGAGTAACTCTGCTGTAACAGTCTGTGATAGGAAAATTAAGAAATAGCATGCGACGTTTCTAAAATTATTAAGAAGTATTCCTGTGAAAAATTGTAATCGGGGGCCTGAATATATATATATATATATATATATGTATATATATATATATATATATATATATATATATATATATATAAACACATATATATACATATATATATATATATATATATATATATATATATATATATATATATATATATATATATGCAGAGACAAAACTTCATAGTTCTTAACCCAGCTCTAGGTCAGGAGTTTTATGTTATAGAAAGGGAGCCAGTGAAAGTAGCGAACATTAACTTCTTTTCTAGTGTTTACGGCAACGCATCTGCAAGAGAAGTAAAAAATGTAATACTTAACGCACCGAGTGAGTGAATGTACTATTGTATGATAAATATGTCACAAACACACACACACTCTCTCTCTCTCTCTCTCTCTCTCTCTCTCTCTCTCTCTCTCTCTCTCTCTCTCTTAGTTAGTTTTAAGGGGCTAGTAACCATCTTGCGATACCTTGTAGGCATCACTTAAGGGTCTTTGCAAAGGTTCCTTCGGGCCCCAGCTGCAGTTTCTTTATTTGCTTCTACTTCTTCCTATTTCTTGCTTTTCTTCCATCGTGTTGCCCAATACAACCGCTTCCAGCTTTTACCTCAGAATAACTGCAGGATTTTACCCTAATTGCTCTAGGGTGCTGAATGCACTCTCGGGTTTCTACGCAAGGCTATATAGCCCAAATAAATAAATCCAATATAAATGCAGTTTCTCTCTGTCTGTCTGTGTCTGAGAGAGAGAGAGAG